>NC_091328.1:30991139-31128639 GCF_038502225.1 Cherax quadricarinatus
TATCTACAGTTCACTTATCTGTTAGAAGAAAATTTAGTACTCAATAGATGGACATATTAAGCGCTCAATGTTCAAGATAAAATCAGTGACTTTTAAATTACTCGTAGGTCACTGGATCAAAAAATTTGGTGAGGTAGGAGAGATTGTATGTATTATAGAGTTCTAACCAGGTACCAATGTTTACACCTCGATAGTTCCACTTTTTACATTAAAATAACTATGTACCTTCTCATGAACCGCCCTGAGAAGGGTTCCAAAAAGAGGAAACTAATGGCGACATTAATTAAGGATTATTCTCAAGGAAGGAAGCATTGTAGCAAGCGTGGTAGAGATCGAGGGAGAACATAGAGCCGTGTGTTAGAGTTGAGAGGAGGCCACTACGCTCTCCCACAACACAGCAGATGACAAATGGGCCCCGTGGATGTGACAGCATCATTCCCCGGCAAATATACTTGCAGTTTTACCTCCTCGTAATTCTCTTGTTCTATCAAGTATTGCTAGCAGTGGTCGCTTTTCCAGCACTGTTACTTATAGTTGTGGGCTGACGTGGCTATAGTGTGTGTGTGTGTGTGTGTGTAAATCTACTGAAAATACACACACATATACATAAACATGCACACACACGCACACACACACCACACAAACCACACACACACACTTACACATACACACACACACACACCATACATAGTTTTAAGGCGAGGTATGATAAAGCTCATGGACCAGGGAGAGAGAGGACCTAGTAGCAATCAGTGAAGATGCGGGGCCAGGAGCTATGACTCGACCCCTGCAACCACAAATAGGTGAGTACAAATAGGTGAGTACATACACAGCGACCAGTGAAGAGGCGGGGACTCGACCCCTGCAACTTCAACTAGGTGAGTACACACACACATACCTGATAGATTTTCGACATCTAATTAAGGAGCCATTCACGAAAGTGTGCACCATGTACGTCAATCCCGTATGGTACCCACACCTGGTAAAACACGTCAAGAAATTAGAAAAGGTGCAAAGGTTTACAACAAGACTAGCGCTGCAGGTGAGGGCTCTGTCTTACGAGTACAGATTAAGGGAACTCAACTTGAGGACAGGAGGGATGAGAGAACATGATAACAACACATAAAATACTGAGAGGAATTCACAAGATGGAGAGGGACAAAATATTTCAGAGATGTGATACAACAACAGGAGTTCACAAATGGAAGTTGAAAACTCAGCTGAGTCACAAGGGTGTTAGGAAGTACTTCTTCAGTCACAGAGTTCTCAGGAAGTGGAACAGTCTGGAGAGTGATGTAGTGGAGACAGTATCCTTACATAGCTTTTAGAAGAGGTATGATAAAAAATAATCGAGAAGGGTGAGCGTGGACCTGGTAGCGACCAGTGAAAAGGCGGGCCAAGGAGCTGTGATTCGACACCTGCAACAACTAATTGGTGAGTACAGACTTACACAGAGGAGCTGGGACCCGACCTTTGCAATCACAATGGTAAGTACACACAGCCACCCACCCACATACACACACACACACACACACACACACACACACACACATACACACACACACACATACACATACACACACACACACACACACACACACACACACACACACACACACATACACACACACACACACCCACCCACACACACACACCCAACCACCCACACACACACACACCCACACACACACACACACACACACACACACACACACACACACACACACACACACACACACACACACACAAACACACGCATACACATATACATACACATAGTGTTGCAACCCTTGAATGGGTTACAATGTATATGATGTATATATATATAACGTATATTATCTTTTCACATAATTTTATATTGCTTATATTTGCGATAATAGCTAAATCGTAAATATATTGCTTTATATTATTATTTGACTTAGTTACTATTGTTAGGTAGGATGTAATATATTATGTGCTCATAGTTCAAGTCTTGATTGCCTAACTACTGTAATTATCGCTTGTGGTTCGTTACTCTGCCGGCTTCTCGTTGTTGCTGGGCAGCTACCGTCAACGGAGCTATCACGTGATAGAGGGGGGGAGGGTGTTCACACCTCGCCTGAAGTATTCAATCTGGTCTAGACTCGCTTGGTGGTTGGATGTATTCTATACAAGACGAGCCTAAATCTCCCTTTTTGGCCCTTGTTGGAAGATCGTCTCTTGTCTCATTATTCTTGTTAGTTCTGGAGACTCTGTTCACAGAACATTGTATAGACTTAGTGATTTTCGACGTTGTACTCAGGTTGTGTGTCTCAAAGACACTCTGAGCAACTCAGGTCCTGAGCTGTAGCTTCTGACCTAACTTGTACTGGTATCTGTGTACTATCACAGTCTGTGATTTTCTTTTGCTGAACTTAGATTCAGTATTATGGGAGCTTGGTGACTCTTGTGGAGGATCTGCTGATGGTCCCTACTTAGTGTCATAATATTATCTCCTTGTTCCTGATTCTGTCACTTTTGCTTGTAATACTGCTATTGGGATTAGCATTCTTTTTATTGTTCAAGTAGACTGTTCTGATTGCCAGTTGGTCAAGAAGTTAGTTTATTTGAGGACTTTGTCAGTCACTTGTTTAAGTCTAGTCGAGTCGTGAGACATAGTGAACTACTTAGAGCACTTACACTCATACACATAAACTTATTTGTATAATATCTTATTAAATGTTAATGTACCAGACGGTACTTAAGAATTATAAATGTGATATGTGCTTTCAGCACAATAATACTGTACACGAGAGAAGTGATTATTATTATTTTGATTATTATTAATTTAATTTACTTTGATAATATACCTCAAGACTTAATAAATTTATTAAATTTTATTTTCTCTAGTTAGTAGCCTACCAGTTGTAATCCTGAAGCACTATTGAATCATACTGAATTCTAATGGATAATTGGGCAAGGATACTGACTAACTGTTACGAAAACCCAGTAACAGGCTGGATGCTAGAAGGGCAATCCTTTCTATTATTCACTGGAGATCTCTAAGCTTTTAGAATCGCGTTTTTTGTAACACATACACACACATATACACATGCACACACACACACACACACACACACACACACACACACACACACACACACACACACACACACACACACACACACACACACAAACAAACAAACAAGCACATACACATACACACACATAATCACAAGGAGATTGACTGGGGAAACCTGGAGCCACATGGCGGACCCGAAACATGGAGAGCCAAGATGATGGATGTGGTACTATAATACATCATACATCAACATGTTAGGGACACTGCCAGAGAGAGAAGTGAGGATGAACTAGCAAGACTGGACCTCCTATTCACCCTGAGTAGCTCTGACACCGAAGACATCACATATGAAAGGCCCATCGGAGCTAGTGATCACGTGGTTCTGGACTTTGAATGCATTATAAATTTACAAGTGGATAGGGTAACAAGAGTAGGATGGGAGAAGCCAAACTACAAAAGGGGGGACTACACAGGCATGAGGAACTTCCTGTAGGAGGTTAAGTGGGAAAGAGAATTGGTAGGAACATCACTAAACGAAATGATGTACTACGTGACAACAAAATGCAAGGAGATAGAGAAGTTTGTTTCCAAAAGCAACAGAAATAATGGAAAGACCAGAAGGAGCTCTTGGTTTATCCTAAGGTGTAGGGAGGCAAAAACTAAGTGCGCTAGACAATGGAAAAGTACAGAAGACAAAGGACCAAAGAAAATAATGAGATTAGTCAAAGAGCCAGGAACGAGTATGCACAGATAAAAATGGAGGCCCAGCAAAAGTACGAAGCTGTTGTATAATCACATCAGGAGGACGACAAGAGTGAAGGGCCAGATAATCAGGCTGAGGATGGAAGGGGCGGGGGCTCACAAGAAACGACTAAGAAGTATGTGAGGAGCACAGTATGAGATTTAAGGAAGTATTTACAGTGGAGACAGAAAGGACTCCAGGAAGTCAGAAATTGGGGGCACACCAACAAGGAATATACCAACAAGTGCTGGATGATATACATGCAACCGAGGAAGAGGTGAAGAAGCTGCTAAATGAGCTTGATACCTCAAAGGTGGTGGGACCAGACATCTCTCCGTGGGTCCATAGAGAGAGAGCAGAGATGCTGTGTGTGCCACTAACAACAATTTTTAACACATCCAATGAAACTATGCAAATACCTGAGATATGGAAATGGCAAATGTAATCCCCATTTTTAAGATAGGAGACAGACACGAGGCGCTAAACTACAGACCAGCGTATAGTATGCAAAATCTTGAAGAAGATTATCTGGAGGATAGTGCTGAAGCACCTAGAACGGAACAAGCTTATAAACGACAACCAGCACGGATTGAGGGAAGGAAAATCCTGTGTTCAAAACGAACTGGAGTTTTATGACAAGGTAACAGAAATAAGACACGCGAGAGAGAGAGAGAGAGAGAGAGGTGGGTAGATTGCATTTTCTTGGACTGCAAGAAGGCCTTCGACACAGTTCCTCGCGAGAAATTAGTGGAAAAGCTAGAAGATCAGCCATGCATAAGAGAAAGAGTACTGCAATAGATCAGGGAATACCTGACAGGGAGGCAACAACTAGTCAAGGTACGTGACAAAGTGTCAGAGTGGGCGCCTGTGATGAGCGGGATTCCACAGGGGTCAGTCCTGTGATCACTGCTATTTTTGGTATATATGAATATCACAGAAGGGATAGACTCAGAAGTGTCCCTGTTTGCAGATGATATGAAGTTGATGAGGAGAGTCAAACCGGATGAGGATAAGTCAGGACTACAAAGAGACCTGGAAGGCTCCAAACCTGGTTTGATAAACGAGGTTTGATAAGGCTCATGGAGCAGGGAGAGGATCTAGTAGCGATCAGTGAAGAGGCAGGGCCAGGAGCTATGACCCGACCCTTGCAATCACAAATACGTGAGTACAAATAGGTGAATGCACACACACACACACACAAGGAAAAGACTCAGAAGTGTCCCTGTTTGATATGATGTGAAGAATTCAATCTGATGAGGACCAGGCAGAACTACAAAGGGATCTGGACAGGCTGCAGGCCTGGTAAAGAAACTGGCTCCTGGAGTTGAACCTCACCAAGTGTAAAGTCATGAAGATTGGGAAAGGACAAAGAAGACCGTAGACGGAGTACAGTTTACGTGGCCAGAGACTACAAACTTTATTCAAGGAAAAGAATTTTGGGGTGAGTATAACACCAGGCACATCTCAGGGGCACTTCAACCAAATAACTGCGGCAGCATATGGGCGCCTAGCAAGCCTAAGAATAGCATTCCGATAACTCAATAAGGAATCGTTCACGACCCTGTACACTGTGTACGTCAGGTCTATATTGGAGTATGCAACACTAGTTTGGAACCCACACCTAGCCAAGCACTTATGGAAATTAGAGAAAGTATAAAGGTTTGCACCAAAACTAGTCCCGGAGCTAAGGGGCATGTCGTACGACGAAAGGAAAATTGACCTGACGACACTGGAGGGGGGATATGATAACCTGACGACAATGGAGGGGGGGATATGATAACGACATATAAAATACTGAGAGGAATCAACAAGGTGGACAATGACAGAATGTTCCTGAGATAGGACACAGAAACAAGGAGTCACAATTGGAAGTTAAAGACTCAGATGAATCACAGGGATATTATGAAGTATTTCTTCAGTCGCAAAGTTTTCAGGAAGTGGAACAGTCTGTAAAGTGATGTAGTGGCGGCAGTGTCTATACGTACCTTTAAGAAGACGCATGATAAAGCTCTTGGAGCAGGGAGAGTGACCAGAGTAGAGGCGGGGCGAGGGGCTGTCACTCGACCTTTGCAACCACAACTAGGTGAGTATACACACACACACACACACACGCACACACACACATGCACAGAACGAGTCCTTGGTTCACCCAAAGGTGTAGGGAGGCCAAAGCCAGGTGCACTAGAAAATGGAAAAGGTACAGAAGACAAAAGACCCAGAAAAATAAAGAGATCAGCCGAAGAGCCAGAAACGAATATGCACAGATAAGAAGGGAGGCTCAGCGACAATACGAAAATGACATAGCATCGAAAGTCAAGTCTGACCCGAAGCTGTTGTATAGCCACATCAGAAGGAAAGCAACAGTTAAGGACCAGGTAATCAGGCTGAGGAAGGATGGTGGGGAGTTCACAACAAACTACCAAGAGGTATGTGAGGAGCTCAACATGAGTTTTAAAGAAGTATTTACAGTGGAAACAGGTAAGACTCCAGGAATTCAAAACAGGGAGGTACAAGTGCTGGATGAAAAAACTGCTATGTGAACTTGGTATCTCAAAGGCGGTGGGACCAGACAACATCTCTCCATCGGTCCTTAGAGAGGGAGCAGAGATGCTGCATGTGCCACTAACAAAGATCTTAACACATCCACTGAAACTTGGCAACTATCTGAGGTATGGAAGATGGCAAATGTAATCCCAATTTGTAAGAAAGGAGACATGCACGAGGCATTAAACTACAGACCTATTTCAATAACGTGTATAATATGCAAAGCCATGGAGAAGATCGTCAGGAGGAGAAAGGTGGAGCACCTGGAAAGAAACAAGTGTTTAATCGACAACCAGCACGGTTTCAGGGAAGGAAAATCGTGTGTCAGAAACTTACTTGAGTTTTATGACAAGGTGACAGAAATAAGACAAGAGAGAGAGAGAGGTGGATAGACTGCATTTTCTTGGACCGCAAGAAGGTCTCGACACAGTTCCTCACAAGACGTTAATGCCAAAGCTAGAGGATCAGGCACACATAACAGGAAAGGCACTGCAATGAAACAGAGAATATCTGACAGGGAGGCAACAATGGTTCGTGGTACGTGATGAGGTGTTAGAGTGGGCGCCTGTGGCAAGCGGGGTTCCACAAGGGTCAGTCCTAGGACCTGTGCTGTTTTTTATATATGTGAATTTCATAACGGAAGGGATAGACTCAGAAGTGTCCTTGTTTATGATGATGTGAAGTTAATGAGAAGAATCAAATCGGTTGAGGATCAGGCAGGACTACAAAGAGACCTGAACAGGCTACAAGCCTGGTCCAGCAACTGGCTCCTTAAATTTAACCCCGCAAATGCAAAGTCACGAAGATCCTGGAAGGGCAAAGAAGACCTCAGACGCACTATAGTCTAAGTGGCCGAAGACTGCAAACCTCACTCAAGGAAAAAGATTGCAGATTAATGGTTCAGAAAACCAACATGTTGATTAATTAGACACATGTGCAACATTTGGGTATCCTCATTATGATACCCAAATGTTGCACATGTGTCTAATTTATTAAGGAAAAACATCTAGGGATGAGTGTAATACGGAGCACATCTCCTGGGGCGCACATCAATCAGATAACTGCTGCAGAGTACGGGCGTCTGGCAAACCTAAGGATAGCGTTCCGATACCTCGGTAAGGAATCGTTAAAGACTGTACACCATATACGTCATGCCTATACTGGAGTATGCAGCACCAATTTGGAATCCACACCTGGTCAAGCACGCCAAGAAATTAGAGAAAGTGCAAAGGTCTGCAACAAGACTAGTCCCAGTGCTAAAGTTATTTTTCTTCGAAGGAACGTTAAAGGAAATTAGCCTGACCACACTGGAGGACAGGAGGGTCAGGGGAGACATGATAGCGACATAAAACGCAGAATAGTCAACGTGGACAAAGACAGGATGTTCCAGAGATGGGACACAGAAACAAGGGGTCACAATTGGAAGTTGAGGACTCAGATGAGTCAAAGGGATGTTAGGAAATATTTCTTTAGTCATAGAGTTGTCAGGAAGTGGAATAGTCTAGAAAGTGACGTAGTGGAGGCGGGAACCATACATAGTTTTAAGAAGACGTTTGATAAAGCTCATGGAGCAGGGAGAGAGAGGACCAAGTTGCAATCAACCAAGAGGCGTGGCCAGGAGCTATGAATCGACCCCTGCAACCACAAATAGGCGAGTATAGATAGGTGAATAAACACAAACATAAACTCCTTGCTACTATCATGAATAAACATACAATCCACGAGTCAATAAACAACTCAGCAACTCACAGAGCAAAAGAAAAACCCATGAGGAGCAGTGTAGTGAGGAAGCGGAAAATATCCGAGTGTGAGAGTAATGTTTACAAGGTAGAGTCCTACATGCCGAGTGAAAATCTTGAAGTCTTAAAGGATTACTTGAGATCAGTATTCACCTGAGTAAACATCATCATCCAGATTAACCGAGGATCTGAATGAAAATGTTTTAAAGGAATAAATATGACCTAGAGAAGGTATGAAATACCTGGAGAGAATCATATTGGTCGTTATTATTATTATTATTATTATTATTATTATTATTATTATTATTATTATTATTATCATGAAGGAGTGCTAAATCCGCGAATGGGGGGGGGGATGGAAGGTATTCAGGCTCAATTCAGGGAACTGGAGCCCGGATCCAAGTCCTTAGAGCTAGAGCCCCTTCCCAAGGTCAAGGAACCTCCATCGAGGGGTTCATATAGTTGGTGAACGACTAAAGCTCAGTCAGCTGAGGTGAACATCAAAATAAAACATATGTAGAGCTGCTGAATTCATCAGAAAACGTTCATAAAGCTCCACTGCTGTTTGTAGGGAACGTTACGGTGGCAGTGGTGGTCGACACCGAACGTTCGTGGTACTGCCAATGGTTACCAGAGAACGTTCATGGTACTGCCAGTGGTTACCAAAGAACGTTCGTGGTGCTGCCAGTGGTTACCATAGAACGTTCATGGTACTGCCAGTGGTTACCAAAGAGTGTTCGTGGTGCTACCAGTGGTTACCAAAGAATATTCGTGGTGCTGCCAGTGTTTACGAAGGAATGTTCGTGGTGCTGCCAGTGGTTACCAAAGAATATTCGTGGTGTTGCCAGTGGTTACCAAAGAATATTCATAGTGCTGCCAGTGGTTACCAAAGAATGTTCGTGGTGCTGCCAGTGGTTACCAAAGAATATTCATGGTGCTGCCAGTGGTTACCTAAGAATATTCATGGTGCTGCCAGTGGTTACCAAAGAACGTTCGTTGTGCTCCCAGCTGTCCCCTGAGAACGATCGAGGTGCTGATACATTACTGTTATTATTACTATTATTATTATTATTATTATTATTATTATTATTATTATTATTATTATTATTATTATTATTTATAATAATAATAATAATAATAATAATAATAATAATAATAATATTATTATTATTATTATTATTATTATTATTATTATTATTATTATTATTATTATTATTATTATTATTATTATTATTATTATGATTATTAAAATTACAGTAACTTTAGGCTCCAAACCCATAAAGATCACACAAGTCTGCAACTCCTTATTATTTCCTCTATCTCGAAGAATTAAACACTTGTGCAACATTTCGAAATCTTCATTGTGGAATCTTTTGCACAATAAAGCTTCCCAGATGTTGCACAAGCATATAATTCTTGAACTTGTCCGATTTCTAAACCATTTACATCATTTCTTTATCTCGTAAATTTCCATCACCCGACACAGTAAAAGTACCAGGAGAGATATTTTCTCAATAGATGAGATAATATTGCGACTCGTCTTCTCTCTCGTCTTGAAATATTATTTGGATTGATCTCTCTCTCAGTTTTCCTTTTGTTTATAATATTTCTCATTAACCAAAACATTTTATAATTAAATTTTTTACGTGTCAGTCAACCGTGATTTTTTTATATTAATGTTTCACAGTCACCAGGAGCTTATATTATGACCAGGACTTTTATTATCACTAGTCTCTCTGACCAGGACTTTTATTGTGATCTGTCTCTATGACCAGGACTTTTATTGTGACCTGTCTGTCTCACCAGGACATTTTTAGGCATACTTCTCTCTCACCATCAAGTGCCATAAGATCTTCACAGCCACCAGGAGTCTTAACACCTGAGTGAGTCGTCTTACTGTACACAAGGCTAATATTGTGAAAGTCCCCCCACTTGGCTCCACTTCGCGGAGAACAAGAAGACAGCATCTATAACAGTGGTTCCCAATCTGTGGTCCTAGGACCCCTGGGAGTCCGCAAAGGTAATACTGAGGGAACCGTGAGCTAAGTTCAAATGTCAATAGGCTGCAATGTAAAATATATAATTACTCACGATAAGGCTTATGAAGATGAACTTTCAAAATTTCAAAACCGATTTCAAATCGGAAGAAATAGTCCAATTATTTAGAAGCATTTTTAAACTTTTGGTCTAATTTCATTGGCTGCCAAATCAAACATGCCAAATTTCCATACATCATTGGTCAAGTTTCATTCAGTACAACATATCAGACTTTTGGTTGTACGTGAAAAATGGCATCCAGAACAGTAAGACATTTAATATCGTTCCCAACTACACAATTATTTCAGCAGGCTTTCTCCCGGCTGTTTTACATAAAATGAAAATGCAAAAATAGGATGAATGTAGAAGCAGCTCAACGCTTCAAACTCTCTGCCATTGAACCTGGAATTCGGAACAGAGTGCCAACAAAGCAGCATCAACCATCTCATTAAACAAGTCAAACTGCTTTAATACTCTATTTAATTACATACTGGTTTGCGTATGTCTCACGAAATCGTAATGACACGATTACAAACAAACCTTACAACGAGCGGGGTTAGAACCCCTGAGCTAGCTGGCCCAGTGGCTAATGCGTCGGTCTGGAGTTTTGAGACTCTGATCGCGTGTTCTACCCCGCCCGTGGTATGGTTTGCGTATGTCCTTTGTTGCAACCCCTGAATGGGTTGCAATGATTAATATGTATACATATATATATATATATATATATATATATATATATATATATATATATATATATATATATATATATATATATATATATATATATATATATATATATATATATATATATATATATATACTTATTACCTTTTCATATAATTTTATATTGCTTGTATTTGCGATAATAGCTAAATCGTAAATGTATTGCTTTATATTGTTATTTGACTTAGCTTCCTTTGGTTAGGTAAAATGTAACATATTATGTGCTCACTTCAAGTCTTGATTGTCTAACTATTGTAATTATTGCTCTTTGCTCGTTAGACTGCCGGCTTCTGTTTCTGAGCTGCAGCTGTCCACGGAGCTATCACGTGATCGAGAGGGGGGTGTCCTCACCTTGCCTGAAGTATTCAGTCTGATCTAGACTCTCTTGGTGGTTGGACAGATCGTCTGTCTCATTATTCTTGTTAGTTCTGGAGACTCTGTTCACAGAACATTGTATAGACTTAGTGATTTTCGACGTTGTACTGAGGTTGTGTCGCATAGACACTCTAAACAACTCAGGTCCTGAGCTGTAGCTTCTGACCTAATTTGTACTGGTATCTGTGTATTATCACAGTCGGGGATTTTCTTATGCTGAACTTAGATTCAGTAGTATGGGAGCTATGTGACTTCTGTGGAGGATCTGCTGATGGTCCCTACTAGCTGTCTTTATATTATCTCCTTGTTCCTGATTGTGTTGCACTTGCTTGTTATATTGTTGTTCGGCTTATCAGTCATTTTATTGTTCAAGCAGACTGTTCTGATTGCCAGTTGGTTAAGAAGTTAGTTTATTTGAGGACTTTGTCAGTCACTTGTTTAAGTCTAGTCGAGTCTTGAGACATAGCGAACTACTTAGAGCACTTTCACACATACACACAAACTTACTTGTACATATTTGTAATATCTTATTAAATGTTAATGTACCAGACGGTACTTAAGAATTATAAATGTGATATGTGCTTTCAGCACAATACTATTGTATACGAGAGAAGTGATATTATTTTAATTACTGTGATTAATTTAATTTAATTTGATATACGCCTAGACAACTTAATGACTAATAAATTGATTAAATTTTAATTTCTCTAGTTAGTAGCCTACCAGTTGTAATCCTGAAGCACTATTGAATCATACTGAATTCTAATGGATAATTGGACAAGGATACTGACTACTTGTCATGAAAACCCAGTAACAGGCTGGAATCTAGAAGGACAGTCCTTTCTAGTATTCACTGGAGATCTCTAAGCTTTTAGAATCGCGTTTTTTGTCACAAATGGGGGCCTGTCCGGGATGCTCTTGATCCAAGGTGTTGGAGAAATTGTCCAGTTTGACATACTAGTAACTCTATGATCAAACACTTTGAGTACTTTCCTAATCTGAAGACTTTGAGTTTAGTCTTGTACAACATACCAGGTGGATGTATGTACCTGACTGAGTCTCTTGATCCAAGGAGATGGAAATACTGTTTACGGGTTCTAACTCTAAGATATCCAACGCTAAAATTCCTATTAGGATTATAGTTTCCCATAATCACTCTCTCGTAGTACACTTATTTTCGTGATGTATGCCATAGTGAAACAGTTAATTGATACTCTGACTTTGTCTGAGTTAAGTATATTAAAATTCAGACGTGTTGGCGAGTAGCCAAATATCTCGGTGTGACGTATAACATGAATTACACCGCAGAAACTGTCAGAGCGTTAATTAAAGATATTTTGTTTCCTGCTCAGTCAGAGATGTCTGATTATGATTCAGATTCAGAAAGCCTAGTGTCACAATTAGGAAGTATGACTCTATTTGATGACGTAGAGGAAAGAGCAACTAAGGCAGAAGTGAGCCTAGTGTCTGAGCCTAGTGTAGCTCAGTTCTCGCTCACTCCTTCCCTCACTGACACATTAGTACATAGTATAGCTGGTAGTATGACTAAGCCTCACGCTAGTACTGTGTATGCTACACCTGTATCTACTTATCATAGACCAGATCTAGACTCTCTAGAGACGGCTGGACGAGGTGCCTGACCAAAGGAACGTCCAGGCCACGTTAGATTCCTTACTCCTCCATTACCCACTGGTCCTATCTCTCAGGAACAGTTTGAGAGGTTTGAACGTCTCATTATGTTGCAGACTGCACAAATAGAGGCACAGAGGAAATTGAACGAAGAAGATTTCCAGAGAGAAAATGTTCGTCTGGGAAGACAACAGACTGATAGATCACAGGACACATTTAATGTGCAGAAAGCTGCATACATGGTTCCTAAGTTTTTTGAGAGTGACTTAGACACCTATTTTGATGTGTTTGAGAACCAGGCACGTGCTATGAACTGGCCACGTAAGCACTGGGCTACCTTGTTGCACACAGCTTTGACAGGAAGAGCTCAAACTTGTACTGCTGCTTTACCATTTGCCAAGTACATTAGTTATGACGCTGTCAAACAAACTATTCTAGAGACATATGACTTGTTACCTGTAAGTTATCAAAGAGCATTTCGTACGATACAACGACGACAAGATCAAACTTGTGTAAAGTTTGCTCGTGAGAAAAAAGTTGCATTTGAGAGGTGGCTGCTGACATACAAGAATATCTGATCGATCATACTACCTTGGATATACTGGAAACTGCAGCATTAGCAGACAATTACGAGATTTCTCACAAACTTGTACGTACTAAAACAAACAGAAACAAGGTAACTAAAAATTGTCCTAAAAATTGGCAACCTAAATCAGCTGCTCATTGCCGGCCTGATGTACCTGCTACTGTATCTTCTCGTACCTTTACCAGGAAAACTCACAATCCTGAATCTGTCTCTGTGGTTAAACAGAAATCTGATATCGAGAAGAAGAAAGATAAATGTACCTATTGTAACAAAAAAGGACATGCTAGAGAGAATTGCTATAAGTTGGAAAGAGATACCAGAAACAGTCGTGTGGCTGGCGCCCCCACACAAGTCGTATCTTCTTCCGAGCAACAAAGGCACCAAAATCCTAGTAATACCTCTGATCCTACTGTTTTAGATAATATTACTCAGGATAGATGACTAGCATCAGAAAGTGCATCTGACGAAAAGATTCGTTCAGTGATGAGTCCTTACATTTCGAGAGGTAAAGTAGGATTTGACGAATCACATCTAACCGATATAATTTCTTTCAGAGACACTGGCAGTTATCTCACGTTATTAAGAGAAGATGTATTGCCCATAACTGATGATATCTATTGCAAGATAGATGTATTGTTAGAAGCCTATGGTGGGGCTGTTATAAAAGTACCTCTTCACAAAATATACCTTGAAACAAGCTTTTATACTGGTTATATTTCAGTGGGTATATCCAGTGGTGTATTTCCCATCAGGTCAGTGGACTTGTTGATAGGGAACGATATCCTTCATGCTGGTATATGTAAAGAACCACTTGTGATTGATAATAACACTGATGATAATTATGCCATTGAAGCTTGTAAAGAGAAACCTATTTTATTTCCTCTCAGCGCAATTACTAGAGCTATGTCAAAGATACAACAACCATCCTTGTCTCCTGTTGAGTTAGTGGATGACAATGATTTGGGCTTGAATATGTTGTTTAGTGACGCTCTGCGCCCAGGATCTTTAACACCAACTCCCCCCGGTCATCAACCTAGTCAGAATACAACTGACGTTAAATTTCTAACTCATGATGATTTAATCAAGGATCAGTTTGTTGATCAGTCACTGGAAAGACTGAGAGATATAGCAGTTACTGAGAGTGAAGCAAAGGATCTCGATAATTGTTACTATTATAGTAACAGTGTACTGATGGAGAAAAATAAATGTAAGTTGTCAGCTGATAGTGTTTCCACCACAGTCAAGCATCTCGTAGTGTTACCAGTTACATGTCGTGAACAAGCCATTGATTTTGCTCACAATAGTCCCATAGGAGGACATTTGGGTGTCAAGAAGACACTCGGTAAACTGGCAAAACATTTTACTTGGCCAAAGATGAAGGAAACAGTAACTGATCATGTGCGACGTTGCCACGTGTGTCAAGTGACAGGCAAGCCAGCGCACACTCCACCTACACTTCTCACTGTGTTTACTTGTAGCAAAGTTCAGTTCATCTGGACTATAGATTGTTCAGACTTGTTGAAAAGGTTGAAGCATCTGCTTTCCTCTGCTCCAGTGTTGAGTCCTAATTTCAATCTTCCCTTCTTTTTACGTATAGATGCGAGTGCTATGCAGCGGGTGTTGTGCTGCTCCAACAGTCAACATCCACTGACATTCTCCATCCTGTATGTTACTATTCATCTAAGCTTAAACGACACCAGAAAAATTATGCCACTATTGAGAAAGAGGCTCTAGCTCTTGTGGTGTCTTTGGAACATTTTGACGTGTATTTGGGCACTTCCCCATTTTAAATTTACGTAATTTTATGCCAAAATACCTTTTGTTACTTGCCATGTCAAATTCAGTAAAGTAACGTAATCCCTCCAGCCCATATTAACTATGTATACTCATGTCATGTCTAATTATTATATTTATATATTCACAGTAGTGATGTGTATGAGGAGGAGACATAAGCTGAGTGTTGAGTGGGTAGTGTTTTGTGGGCGATGTTACTGCTTGGCGGAACACTGTCCTGCCGCAGACCCCCCTCCCCTTCACTACACACCTTAAGCTCTTTCATACTCAGATGTCCATACTGCCTCGCATTCCACAACCACTACTTAAGAGTGGAATGCTGTCTCCTGTCTATAGCACAAAACTATTGTTCATATCCACTACTATGATCGAGCCTCAACGTGCCCTGCTTGTATACGCTATCCTGTCTCTACACCGATGTACATAACCACGAGTATGCAGAGATACGATACTGTGTACTGCCCTAGTTCTAGGGGCATATCTTATTGTACAGACGGTGTGAAATTATAGAGGTGCTTGGCACAAGAGTGACTCTGATTAATGTTTTATTATATAGTTAGTAATGTAACCTGAGTAATCAGTAATGTGAAAGACATTAATGCAACTCCTAGTGCGACCGTTTGTCATGTTGGGGGGGGGTGTTGCAACCCCTGAATGGGTTGCAATGATTAATATATATATATATATATATATATATATATATATATATATATATATATATATATATATATATATATATAAATAAATAAAATTATTACCTTTTCATATAATTTTATATTGCTTGTATTTGCGATAATAGCTAAATCGTAAATGTATTGCTTTATATTGTTATTTGACTTAGCTTCCTTTGGTTAGGTAGGATGTAACATATTATGTGCTCACTTCAAGTCTTGATTGTCTAACTACTGTAATTATCGCTCTTTGCTCGTTAGACTGCCGGCTTCTGTTTCTGAGCTGCAGCTGTCCACGGAGCTATCACGTGATCGAGGGGGGGTGTCCTCACCTCGCCTGAAGTATTCAGTCTGATCTAGACTCTCTTGGTGGTTGGACAGATCGTCTGTATCATTATTCTTGTTAGTTCTGGAGACTCTGTTCACAGAACATTGTATAGACTTAGTGATTTTCGACGTTGTACTGAGGTTGTGTGTCACATAGACACTCTAAACAACTCAGGTCCTGAGCTGTAGCTTCTGACCTAACTTGTACTGGTATCTGTGTATTATCACAGATTCAGTAGTATGGGAGCTTTGTGACTTTTGTGGAGGATCTGCTGATTATTATTATTATTATCAAGGGGATGCGCTAAACCCGGAGGATTATACAGCGCCTGGGGGGGGGTATGTGGAAGGCATTCAGGCTTATTTCGGGGAACTGGAGCACGGATCCAATTCCCTGAATCAAGAGCCCCTCACCAACGTCAAGGAACCTTCCTTGAGGGGAGGATCTGCTGATGGTCCCTACTTAGTGTCGTTATATTATCTCCTTGTTCCTGATTGTGTCTCAGTTGCTTGTTATATTGTTGTTCGGCATATCAGTCGTTTTATTGTTCAAGCAGACTGTTCTGATTGCCAGTTGGTTAAGAAGTTAGTTTATTTGAGGACTTTGTCAGTCACTTGTTTAAGTCTAGTCGAGTCTTGAGACATAGCGAACTACTTAGAGCACTTTCACACATACACACAAACTTACTTGTACATATTTGTAATATCTTATTAAATGTTAATGTACCAGACGGTACTTAAGAATTATAAATGTGATATGTGCTTTCAGCACAATACTATTGTATACGAGAGAAGTGATATTATTTTAATTACTGTGATTTATTTAATTTAATTTGATATACGCCTAGACAACTTAATGACTAATAAATTGATTAAATTTTAATTTCTCTAGTTGGTAGCCTACCAGTTGTAATCCTGAAGCACTATTGAATCATACTGAATTCTAATGGATAATTGGACAAGTATACTGACTACTTGTTACGAAAACCCAGTAACAGGGTGGATGCTAGAAGGGCAGTCCTTTCTAGTATTCACTGGAGATCTCTAAGCTTTTAGAATCGCGTTTTTTGTCACATCCTTCAGTTGAAAGATAAAAGTGGGTAAACGAATTCATTGTTAGTTACTGAAATTGAAGGACCTTCCAAAAACCTAGGAACAACGATACAATAACAGTAGCGGACTGAAGTTATATTTCACCAGAAAACCAGCGCTGATAAATTGAAGCTGAAGAAATAAGCGTTTGCATGTTGTTGACGAAGGTTTGAGAAGAAAAAGAAAAGAAAGAAAAGAACAAAGTTCAGGTAACCTGTCACAGCTACACTTCCGTCGACATGTAATGAAACTCTGATTTTGTTTACACTGTGTGCGCTTATATCGACGAGTGAAGAAATGTGTTGGGGTATTATGTACCCTCACCTCTGACACGTTATATACCGTCACCTATGATGCGTTATGTACCGTCATCTCTGACACGTTATGTACCGTCACCTATGACACGTTATGTACCGTCACATAAGACACGTTATCATTTTACAAGACCTGTATCAGAGATGATCCTGGAGAAGGTACTGGGATGATCTTGGAGAAGGTACTGGGATGATCCTGGAGAAGGTACTGGGATGATCCTGGAGATGGTACTATGATGATCCTGCAGAAGGTACTGGGATGATCCTGGAGAAGGTACAATGATGATCCTGGAGAAGGTACTATGATGATCCTGGAGAAGGTACTATGATGATTCTGGAGAAGGTACTGGAATGATCCTGGAGAAGGTACAATGATGATCCTGGAGAAGGTACTATGATGATCCTGGAGAAGGTACTATGATGATCCTGGAGAAGGTACTGGGATGATCCTGGAGAGGGTGCTGGGATGATCATGGAGAGGGTACTGGGATGATCCTGGAGAAGGTACTGGTATGATCCTGGATAGGGTACTGTAATGATTCAGGAGAGGGTACTGGTGAGAAAATTATTGTGTGTGATCAGATCACCTGCAGGAAGCATTACCTGAATTATTACCTGCAAGTAATTTGGGTGAGATAAGTGGAATTTAAGTCACAGCATGTCGTTGAACTGTACCTCCCTCGATGCCCACTAACTACCACTTTCACAAAAAGCTAGACCTGACGTTAAATTAATAATTACAATATTAAAACCAGCTACTTTGGTAAATTAAAGTAGTGGACTGTATATAATTAGGCTTGGTTGGTACACGAAATATAGTTGGTATTAACACTTACCATTTAATTACTATAGATGGATCACACCACAACACTTGCCTGACACCTAGACCCTACACTGGCCAGCTAGATATCTAAATGCAAGGACTAATGGTGCACTTCCCTGTGAGCAATGTTTACATCCTTTATTTCCCTGCCATCCATACGTAATTCTTGAGGTCCTGCAAATTTCTTGTCCCAAATCTTCAGCAGGGGACAATAACACGGGTTCCTAATTACAAATTCAGGCCGAGAAACCCCAATTGACCTTCTAGAGAGCCCGATCACATTGCACAACTCAGTCCAGTGTTCACACATTAAATTCAATATGGCGTCCCACAGGCATCACTCTGCAGCTCTTCTACACCCCCCTCGCTCGAAATTTCTCGAAGGGTACAAATAGCATCACATTTTAATACACAATTATATTATTCATTTATATGTTCTATATTTAGGAAATTATGTAAAACATTTCCACAACTGGGATGGTCTGGGAGAACGTACTTGGATGAACAACAAGAAGGTACTAGGATGGTCCAGGGTGATCAATGGGGACCCACAACTTTCGTTACAGGTTCTGGTATCGGTATTTGTTTATACAAACATCTTTGTGACAGCGCATATTAATTAAACTCTATTGGAAGTGTTATGTTTATGAACACAAACTTCATGTATGTGTTCCCCAACAAGGACGATTCTGAAAAAAATATAAATGATCGAAAAAAAATCCCCGTGAAATTATATTTGAAATAAGACCAAAATGAGTGAAACCTGATAGGTACCTACGGAGATATGAAGTACTGAAGTCGAAATCGGGGATCGTCATATGGCAGTACGAGCACTTGCAACGTGAAGGACCGGTGGCCCGGTGGCCTGGTGGCTAAAGCTCCCGCTTCACACACGGAGGGCCTGGGTTCGATTCCCGGCGGGGTGGAAACATTTGGACACGTTTCCTTACACCTGTTGTCCTGTTCACCTAGCAGCAAATAGGTACCTGGGTGTTAGTCGACTGGTGTGGGTCGCATCTTGGGGGACAAGATTAAGGACCCCAATGGAAATAAGTTAGACAGTCCTCGATGACGCACTGACTTTCTTGGGTTATCCTGGGTGGCTAACCCTCCGGGGTTAAAAATCCGAACGAAATCTTATCTTATCTTATCTTAAGGTAATTACAGTTTTTTTTTTACTGTTTTTCACGTTTTCTTTCTTTTTTTGTACTTTTTATGGATCTTGCTTGTTGCACATCTCATATTCACTTATATTTATATTCAATAACACTAAATGTCAAGCTGAACACTGTTTTGCTAATATCAGTTTTTTTCACTATATACATTAAATGTGCACAATATATATAGTGTTTACATGGATATTTGAAATGTTGGAACTCGTGCAGTTCGTCTAAGCAGGGTTCAGTGCACAGTGGTGTTTCACAGCGCTAGGATGGTCTTGTAGTTGTGTTAGCGCACATACTATAACACATCTTGATGCCTGTAACAGGCACTGTTGTTAGACAGTGTTTTTCCGGTGACAGAAGAGTGGTGGCGCTGTGGTGCTAGTGGAACCTGGTTGATGCCAACCAGACTCGAGTTCTCTTGGGTTGGTCACTTGCTGGTCTCTATCTGGGACATATTACATGCGTTGAGTGTGACGAAATCAACAAATTGGAAAAATACCATGATATACCACTTGAAACTCCTACCCACATGGCCACAAAAGCTGTCAGAATGTCACATAAGTCAACTAAAACACATATTGTAAGTGTACTGAATCACATCAACGAGCTTCACGATAGGTTCACATGTTTCTCTGTCTTGCCTTCGCATTTCCTTCTGATGAATAGCGGCCCCCGTCATGTCCTGATGCTCATCAGGTCCTGATCCACCGGGAGGTCTGATCAAGGACTGGGCCGCGGGGGCGTTGATCCTAGGAACGTTCTCCAGGTTGATTCCAGATAGGCAGGTAGTGAAAGCTTCAACCTAGTTCTCCTGGAAAGTCGAATTTGGGCAAATGTCTGTATCATTTGCTAGCAGGTAATAACAATCACACAGAAGGACTTCTGTGTTACTAGTTAATGGTCCAAATCGGACCGACACGTCGTCATAAGTTTGATTCTCCAATGTAAGAGTTATTTGTGTATTGTTCCAGTGGGGGTGTTGGTGGTGTCCTGGGTGGTGGTGTTGGTGGTGTCTTGGGTGGTGGTGTTGGTGGTGTCTTGGGTGGTGGTGTTGGTGGTGTCCTGGGTGGCGGTGTTGGTGGTGTCCTGGGTGGTGGTGTTGGTCGTGTCTTGGGTGGTGGTGTCTTGGGTGGTGGTGTTGGTGGTGTCCTGGGTGGTGGTGTTGGTGGTGTCCTGGGTGGTAGTGTTGGTGGTGTCCTGGGTGGTGGTGTTGGTGGTGTCCTGTGTGGTGGTGGTGGTGGTGTCCTGGGTGGTGGTGTTGGTGGTGTCTTGGGTGGTGTTGTTGGTGGTGTCCTGGGTGGTGGTGTCCTGGGTGGTGGTGTTGGTGGTGTCCTGGGTGGTGTTGGTGGTGTCCTGGGTGGTGGTGTAAGTTGTGAAATAAATCAGGGACCGGGTGGGGCTTGAACCTCTGGCAAGTGAGCCCTAAAATTCACGAGCCAGTGCGTTAACCTCTAGACCAGCTGGCAGAGTAACAATTGAAATTTTTCCTCAGGTTCTAAGTGGGGTTTTCATGTTTAAGTTGAATTGTTTAAAAAATACTCATATTAAACATTGTCTTTAGATCTATGTCAGTAAAGAACTTTGTGAAGCTGCGGTTTAATTATTCGTGATCTTTATTAATCTTTGGCAGGTTAAAAGTGACAAATATTATGCAGATTTTTTCCATCTGTTCGGCTCTGATTAAAAATATAATGATATTCTTGTACATTGTTCATTATATTTCAGTAATATAAAGTGAAATGTTTAATTATTATTTCGAACATTTAAAAATGTCTACAACATTATTAATATTTGTTGCAGTTGAAAAAACTAATTTTTTTACAGGATATAAAGTACAGTAAACCCTCGATATAACGGACTAGTACGAGGACGGTCTAAGTGTCCGTTGTCTCAGAATATTGAAAATAGCAAAAAAAGCACTGAAGTACTCTACTGTATACTAAATATAGTACCGCACACATATACTGAACAGATATATTGATATAAACATTGAAAATAAAAGAGTTAAAAGTACATTTTAACCAGAGAATTTTCCCCTTTATTGTAGAAGTCCATTATAAACAGGTCCGTTATATCGAGGGGTTTCTATAATTGTAATTTGTTATTTACATTTAAGGCATCTAAATAACTAAAATATATACCAAGCTTAAATAAAAGATCATTAGCCCTCTTAGTCTTAAAAAAATAAAATATTGACATTATCACTTCATAAAACATGTGTTCATTTGTTTTAGATGGAAAACACTAAATTTTCCTGTTTATTGTATTGTTATTAACGCTGATTTATTGTAATATTCCTGAGGTGTTGTGAGGAACTACGAGTCTTTCCAGACACTGTAATGTCAGCACTTACTGAACAACACTTGGTACACGGGTGACTTTCACCTGGCTAAGTACTTATCATTACTCGGTTTTGTAATAAAACTGTGTTGTAGGTCCTGTAGAAATAACATATAAGAAGAGTTTATAATTTTACAGAAATTCTGGTCTGTTAACACTGGAGAGATAATGCCTGGTGTATGTGTGTTCGTACCTAATTGTAGTTGCAGGGGTCGAGTCATAGCTCCTGGATCCGCCTCTTCTTTGGTCGCTAATAGGTCAACTCTGTGCCCCATGAGCTTTATTATACTTCTTAAATCTATACATGGATCCTGCCTCCACTGTGTCACTCTCCTGACTGCTCAACTTTCTGACAACTCTATAACTGAAGAAATACTTCCTAAACATCCCTGTGACTCCTATGAGTTTTCAACTTCCAGCTGTGACAGCTTTTTGCTCTGTCACAACTGATACATTCTGTTCCTATCCACCTTTTCAATTCCTCTCAGAATTTTTTATGTTGTTATCATGCCTCCCTATCCTTCCTACCCTCCAGTGTTGTCACGTTTTGTTCCATTAACTTGTTCTCGTAGAACAAACCGCTCAACTCCGGGACTAGTCTTGATGTTTTTGACCAGGTGTGAGTTCCATACTGGTGCTGCATATTCCAATATGGACCTGGTGTACACAGTGTACAGTGTAGAGAAAGTCTACTTACTTAGATGTCGAAACACTTCTCAGGTTTGCCTGGCGCCCGTATGCTGTGGCAGTTATTAGGCTAATGTGCGCCTCAGGAGATGTGCTCACTATGATGCTTACGCCAAGATCCCGTTTCTTGAGTGAGTTTTGCAGCCTCTGACCTCTTAGGGTGTACTCTGTCTGCAGTCTTCTTTGTCCTTATCTAAGCTTCATTACTTTGCACTTTCTGGGGTTGAACTCCAGGAGCCTTATGTACTCACCTAGTTGTGGTTGCAGGGGTCGAGTCACAGCTCCTGGGGTGTGTGTGTGTGTATACTCACCTAATTGTACTCACCTATTTGTGGTTGCAGGGGTCGAGACTCAGCTCCTGGCCCCGCCTCTTCATCGACCGCTACTAGGTCCTCTCTCCCCCTGCTCCATGAGCTTTATCATACCTCGTCTTAAAACTATGTATAGATCCTGCCTCCACTACATCGCTTGCCAGACTATTCCACTTCCTAACTACTATATGACTGAAGAAATACTTCCTAACATCCCTTTGACTCATCTGAATCTTCAGCTTCCCATTTTGACCCCTTGTTTCTGTGTCCTCTCTATGGAACATCCTGTCTCTGTCCACCTTATCTATTCCACTCAGTATTTTGTATGTCGTTATCATGTGTCCCCTAAACCTCCTGTCCTCCAGTGTCGTCAGACCGATTTCCCTTAACCTTCCTTCTCAGGACATTTCCCTTAGCTCTGGAACTAGCCTTATTGCAAACATTTGCACTTTCTTTAATTGCTTGATGTGCTTGACCAGGTGTGGGTTCCAAACTGGTGCTGCATACTCCAGTACGATGTACAGTGTCTTAAACGATTCCTTATTAAGGTATAGGAACACTTTTCTCAGATTTGCCAGGCGCCCTTATGCTGCAGCAGTTATGTAGTTGATGTGTGCTTCCGGAGACGTGCTCGGTGTTATACTTTCCTCAAGATCTTTCTCCTTGAGCGAGGTTTGCAGTCTTTGGCCACCTAGCCAATACTCTGTCTGTGGTTTTCTTTGCCCTTCCCCGATCTTCATGACTGCATTGAGCAGGGTTAAATTCGAGAAGCCAGTTGCTGGACCACGTGTCCAGCCTGTCCAGGTCTCTTAGTAGTCCTCTCTGATCCTCATCTGATTTAATTCTCATTTACCTCACATCATTTGTGAACAGGGACACTTCTGAATCTATGTCTTCCATCATATCATTTACATATACCAAAAATAGCACTGGTCCTAGGACTGTCCCCTGTGTGACCCCGCTCGTCACAGGCTCCCACTGTGATACCTCATCACGTACATGACTCGTTGGTGCCTCCCTGTTATGTATTCTCTGATTCATTGCAGTGCCCTTCCTGTTATACGTGCCTGATCCTCTAGTTCTGCACTACTCTCTTGTGAGGAACTTTGTCGAAAGCCTTCTTGTAGGCCAAGAAAATGCAATAAACCCACCCCTCTCTCACGTGTCTTACTTTTGTTACTTTATCATAAAACTCCAGAAGGTTTGTGACACAGGATTTGCCTCCCATGAATCTACGCTAGTTATCGTTTACAATTTTCTTCCGTTCCAGGTGCTCCACGACTGTCCTCCTGATAATCTTCTCCGTGACTTTGCTCACTATACACGTCAGCGACAGTGGTCTATAGTTTAGTGACTCGTTTCTGTCTTCTTTCTTAAAAATGGGGACTACATTTGCCATCTTCCATGCCTCAGGAAGTTGCCCAGTTTTAAGAGACATGTTGAAAATTGTGGTTAGTGACACACACAGCGTCTCTGCTCCCTCTCTGAGGACCCACGGAGAGATGTCCGGTCCCACCGAGTTTGAGGTATCAAGGCTACTTAGCAGCTTCTTCACCTCCCCCTCAGTTGTGTGTATTTCATCCAACACTTTTTAGTATAACCCTTGTTGGTGTCCTCATCTGTTCTGTCTTGCCAGAGTCCTTCCTGTCTCTACTGTAAATACATTCTTAAATCTCGTGTTGAGCTCCTCATATACCTCTTGATCGTTTCTTGTGAGTTCCCCACCTTCTTTCCTCAGCCTGATTACCTGGTCTTTGACTCTTGTCTTTCTCCTAATGTGGCTGTACAGCAGTTTCAGGTTAGACTTGACTTTCGATGCTGTGCTGTTTTTGTACTGTCGCTGGGCCTCCCTCCTTATCTGTGCATACTCGTTTCTGGCTCTTCAACTAATCTCTCTATCTTCCTGGGTCCTTTAGCTCTTGTACCTTTTCCATTCTCTAGTGCACTTAGTTTTTGCCTCCCTACACGTTCGGGTAAACCAAGGGTTCCTGGTCTTCCCATTATTTCTGTTACCCTTGGGAACAAAACTTTGCCTCCTTGCATTTCCTTGTTACGTAGTTTATATCGTTTACCGACTTTCCTACCAATTCACTGTGCCACTGAATCTCCTGTAGGAAGTTCCACATACCTGTGTAGTCTTTCCTTTTATAGATTGGCTTTTCCCATTCAACTCCTGTCACCGTCTCCACTTGTGACTCCACTATGTATTCAGAGCTTAGAACTACGTGATCACTAGCTCCAAGGGGCCTCTCCTATGTGATGTCCTCAATGTCCGAGCTGCTCAAGGCAAACATGAAGTCCAGTCTCACTGGTTCATCCTCCTCTCTCTCTCTCTCTCTCTGGCAGTGTCCCTGAGATGTTGGTGCATGAGGATTTCCAGCAACACATCCATCATCTTGGCTCTCCATGTTTCGGGACTCCCATGTGGCTCCAGGTTTTCTCAATCTCCCTGTGGTTGAAATCGCCCATTACCAGTATCTTTGTTCTGCTCGAGTGAGCCATTTTGGCCACCTCAGCTAATGTGTCCACCATTACTGTGTTGCTCTCTTCATATTCCTCTCTTGGCCTCCTGCAGTTCTGTGGTGGGTTATACATCACTGCAATGACCTCCTTATGTTCCCCAGACTGAATTGTACCTACTATGTAATCCCTTTCTCCAATCTCGTCCATTCCTTACATTTCCTCAAATCCCCATCGGTTTTAATGAGTAGTGCAACCCTTTCTCCCCCTCTGCTCCTTCTATCTTTCCTCAAGATCTGATATCCGGGTGGGAAGATTGCGTCTGTTATTGTCTCAATGAGCTTCGTTTCTGTGGTTGATGTGATGTCTGGGTACGTCTTATTGATTCTTTCATGCTATTCCTCCCATTTATTTGTTATTCCATCTGCGTTCGTATACAAAACCCTCGGCTTTTTTTCTAAAACTGCAGTCCGGGGAGAAAGGTGGGGCTGGGGAAGTGGGAGCTGTGGACGGGGCCTATGGGGAGTTGCTGTAGGGGTTGGGGTTGTGATATGGGGTGGGAACAGAGGGAACAGTGTGGGTTTTGGTATAGATGTTCAGTTGCATTAGGGTTGTCTTGGTTGGATTCCCTCTGTGGGTGTTTCTAGAGGAGGGTGTGTTTGCTCTTCCACCTGGTTTTGGGTTATCTTGCTCATTTCTATCATTGTCTCTAGTTCCTCCTTTCGTCTTTGTACCCTCTCTTTCAGTATCATCCTTCTTGTGTTCTGTCTCGATCAAGGTACACTCTCCGGTACTCAGGTTTGTCCATTAGTCGTGCTTTCACTTGCAGGATCCTGTTTCGAGGTGATTATGCCTTGAAAATCACGTTGGCTGGCCGTTTTTTTCCTCTTGCAAACCACCCAATTCTCCGAAAATTTGTCAACTGGGTCATGTCGTCTTCACCTATTGCTTTCATAATACTTTCAATCTTTGTTTTCTCCTCCTGTTTTCTTGCCTCACAGGTTTCCCCTTCAACCTCCTGGAGCCTGTAGACAAAAACTGATCTCTCCCTTTCGTCCTCCCACTGTAACTCCTTTTGCATCCCCTGAGGATGCAAAAGGAGTTACAGTGTTCTGTAAGAGTTCTTTCCTTCAATCTCTTCCCTGATGCTCCTGTGTTTATCGGTCTGCCTTTCCCTATCAGCTGTTCCTGGCCACTGCAGTTGGGTGTTAGTCTCTGCATATAGGTTAGCTCCTTAATTGTTTGTGTGTGAATTGTTTCTGTATACAAGGCCATCTTTTAAATCACAGTATAATCACAGATAATTCTTATCACTACTCGATGGTAGAAATTCTTTAGCCTACAAACAAAATCTAGTAAAACAAGTAAATACAACAGAAAATTTAATCACTGAAATATTTTATTACGAGGAACATCTTGAAGCACAGAGTACTGTACGTACAGTAAACGAGATCGACCGTGTCTTTTTTCATTTTTTAAAAATTAAAAATACGAAGGATTCACTAGAAAAATATAGAAGTATATATCTCAGATGCCCAGCTTCGATTTCACAATGTTTATAATACTGCAGTCAAAAAAAGTCAAAATATGTGAATACATACAAGAGATAAATTATGTCTATGTGCAAAGTGTTGGTAATATTTTTAGGAAAATAATCGTGTGACTTTTCCATTAGTACATGGAAGCGATAAACCATATCAGTCTTTAATTTCTGAAACATTTTATAAAAGAACATCGTGTGAGACATGAATGTACATAGAGGAGATAAACCACATCAATGTTTAGAATGTCTGATGTATTGTAGGAGAAAAGATCACCTTAATAGGTATAATACAGTACACACGGGAGATGATAAACCAAATCGGTGTTCAGTAACTTCTGTTAATCAGTTTATAAGAGTGACCTAGTCGTATCAGAAAGGAATTCAGAACTGCTTGGACCACGCTTACAAGAGCTGAATCTCTTAGCAGAAGTAACAAAAACATCTCATTTCCATTCACGCCATTCTGGTTCGGCAGCATTGTATCAATGGGAGAATGTTGTGTGTTTCTACACTGATGTGAATGACCCTGTGAAGGAACTGAGCTATAAACACCATTCTGATAAATGGAGACTATTCATCGATTCTAGCAAGGTCACTTAGAATGTTGTCCTCACAACGGCAATGAAAATCCATTTGTACTAGTGGCTCATGTTTTATGGTTGAAAGAATCATACAAGTCCATGGAAAGTCTACTTAGACTAACAAAATACGACACCCTAACTGTGATGAGATTAATACTTGGTCTAACTTGGTTACGCAAAACACGTTGTTCCTTTGATTGTGGAATAATCGTGACAATACTAAAAATTACAAGATTAAAATCGACATACAAAATATGCCACTGGTGTATCCTCAAAGGATGTTCCACGGCTGCAAAAAAGGTTGGGCCTAATGATAAATATTATCAAGCATTTTTAAAGGTGGCGTAGGATATTTTCACCTTACAAATATTATTAGTATTATTGGTCCACAAATGCTTGAACCTTTATCCTTCCAGTCATCTTGGAATGATAGAGGTTCACTGAGTTGACGTATGTCGCTGAATCTGCAGTTTCTTCATTCACAATTGGTCATCTTTCCATCCAGTCTTGGTGGTGTTAGTGACGAACCTGGTGAAAGGTTTCATCTGATAATCAATACAATGGAGGAACATCACGAAGGGCGTTCCACTCACAACAGGATGGTATACTACTGTTGGTTTCTTCAGAGATACATCACTGTTAATAATAAGCGTAAAGGTAAATGCTTAAAACATTTTCTACTTTCAGAGAGGATATATCAATGTCCTTCAAGCATTTTGTAGCAATTACTTTATAATAGGGAATAAATTTTTAGTGATTCATTAAATTACCTATTCTGTAAAATCTGACAAAACTTGATTAATAAATAAGGAACTCTTGAAATTAACTGTTTTCTAATAGATAAAAATCCTGATGTGTTAGCTCAATTTCGACTTCAATTTTTGAATCTGCTGCTCATGTTACAAAAGAACATCTAGTTTTATCTAAAGAGCAGACCGATTTTGTTTTTGTTTTTGTCCATTGTTATCAAACACTTAAAACTGATGGGAAATTTATAGACATTTTTAGCTCGTTCTAAAACTGAGATTAGAACCCGAGGTAACAATGCACGTTAGGGCGAGTTAAAAGTATACGTCGTGCCTCATGACGGGGAGAATGTACAGTGGAGGCCGAAGCTGAGCTCAGCTCATGGAATATGAAATATTTCTCTGGGGAGCTTGGCTCTAGGGATGGAAGAACTTGTTACCTGGTCAGACGCAACCATCTGGTCGAATGGTAAGCATGTATTGTCAGAATTTTCGCTTTTGTTAGAGGAAGTGTGGTATTTCTGACAGTAAGCAGAGAAGTGTAAAGTAATTCTCTAATCTTCAGATAATCAACTGGAGTAAATACTGAGGTAATCTTCATCTTGTTAGCTGAATATTCTTATCAGTGTCATCTCAATGACACACTGCAAACCAGGACTGGTATTCAAGTAGAAGGTTTATCAGTTATACCCAGCACTAGTGACCTAGCAGTTGTTGGAACACTTATACCTAGAACCTTAAAAGTACTTTTTAATCACTCATATGAATTACAGGTGTTCCTGATATATGGCATTGGTTAGCCACTGGTTAATTATTTTCTGATATCAAGATGTGCAAGAAACTACTTTCAAGTATCTTAAGTATGCTAAGGAGAGGGAGGCTGGACACTGGTGTCATCCAACAATCCCTAAAAACAATGGATATAGTCTCACTCCATAAAGGTGGCAGTAAAGCATTAGCAAAAAGTTATAGACCGAAAGCTCTAACGTCAAACATGAAAATATTTGAACGAGTTCTAAGAAGCATCATTGCCATTACTTGGATTCCCAGCAACAGCCTCTCGCATTCAAGACCATTATGGCATGGTCGTGAATGCAATGGAGGACAAATCATGTCTTTTTTTTCAGAAAATACTAGAATTAGCAAGACAAGGACAAGGTAAATCTCCTTGAGGATATAAACTAAGTTTTCCAACTGGTCAGGGAAAACGATATGATGTTGAATGAGGACATATGTCAATTACTCTTTTACATAAAACTTGTGGAAATAATAACTAGAACTGAGTATTCTACAAACTCTAACCACACAATAGAGGGAAAAAGTAATTTAAAGGACTTGGAAATATTAATGTTAGAGCTTTTCACCTTCAAGGATCAGAACAGTGTCACTATCACTATCTGTGAGGGAAATGATAGTATGGATAATGAAAACTTTCAGAACAAGGGATGCTAAGCCATTGATGATGCTTTTTAAGTCCTTCTCTCTAGGCTGGATTACTGTTGTACTCTAACAGTCACATTCAAGGAAGGAGAAATTGCAGAACGAGAGAATGTGCAGAGAACCTTCACAGGACATATAAGTTCAGTCAAGCACCTTAATTACTAAGAACGCTTTGAGTCTCTTGACCTATACTCTTTGGAACCCAGTCGAGAAAGATACATTGTATAATCTACACCTGAAAAATTCTAGAGTGACTGGACTAAATCTTCAAACAGAAATCACTCTATTTAAGTGAAAGACCATGAAGCCGGTGCAAAATACCCCTAATGACAAGCAGAGAAAATATGAGTACTCTAAGAGAAAGCACAATAAGTGTCCGGAGCCCAAGACTGTTCAACAGCTTCCCACCATACATAGGGAGACTTGTACAACTGGTTGCCTTGAGGGGCAAGAATTGAACAGGTACCTAACGTGAGTGTCCAATCAGCCGGGCTGCGGTTCGTATATTGAATTGCGTGTGGCCAGCAGTAACAGCCTCGTTGATCATACCCTGATCCACCGCGAGGCCTGAGCGTCGACCCTCGGAACAGAATGGCCTCCAAGTAAACATATCGCCTTAGGCGCAATTCAGACAAGTAACTGCTGCAGCAATTGCGCGTCTGGCAAAGCTAAAACTAAGCTTCAGAAATCTAAGATAAGTGTCATCATGACAGTACACTGTGTACGTCAGGCACATCATGACTGTACACTGTGTACGTCAAGCACATCATGACTGTACACTGTGTACGTCAGGCACATCATGACTGCACACTGTGTACGTCAGGCACATCATGACTGTACACTGTGTACGTCAGGCACATCATGACTGTACACTGTGTACGTCAAGCACATCATGACTGTACACTGTGTACGTCAGGAACATCATGACTGTACACTGTGTACGTCAAGCACATCATGACTGTACACTGTGTACGTCAGGAACATCATGACAGTACACTGTGTACGTCAAGCACATCATGACTGTACACTGTGTACGTCAAGCACATCATGACTGTACACTGTGTACGTCAGGAACATCATGACTGTACACTGTGTACGTCAAGCACATCATGACTGTACACTGTGTACGTCAAGCACATCATGACTGTACACTGTGTACGTCAAGCACATCATGACTGTACACTGTGTACGTCAAGCACATCATGACTGTACACTGTGTACGTCAAGCACATCATGACTGTACACTGTGTACGTCAGGCACATCATGACTGTACACTGTGTACGTCAAGCACATCATGACTGTACACTGTGTACGTCAAGCACATCATGACTGTACACTGTGTACGTCAGGAACATCATGACTGTACACTGTGTACGTCAGGCACATCATGGCTGTACACTGTGTACGTCAGGAACATCATGACTGTACACTGTGTACGTCAGGAGCATCATGACTGTACACTGTGTACGTCAGGCACATCATGACTGTACACTGTGTACGTCAGGAGCATCATGACTGTACACTGTGTACGTCAGGAACATCATGGCTGTACACTGTGTACGTCAGGCACATCATGACTGCACACTGTGTACGTCAGGCACATCATGGACCAGTATTGAACTCACACCTGGTTAAGTACGTCAGGAAATTAGAGAAAGAGCAAACGACTGCAACATGAATAATGCCAGAAGTAATGGGTATTTTCAATGATCAGAGATTATTTAAGGGAACTCGACCCGATGACAATGGAGAAAAGGTGGACTAGGGGGCATATGATAACGTTATACAAAATACTGACAGGAATTGATAGAGTGAATAATAAGAGTGTGTTAAGGGGAAAGGAAACAGGAAAACAGGAGCAAGTTGAAAGCTCAGATGAGTCACAGATATGTTAGAAAGTATTTTTACAGTTTTTGAGTAGTTAGGACCTGGAACGACCTGGAGAGAGAAAGGGCTGAAGCAGGATCCATACATAGCTTTAAGAAAAGGTACGATAAGCCAATCAAAGCCACGAACGACCAGATAAAAGGCGGAGCCAGGAGCTGAGACTCTATCCCTGCAACCACATGTAGGTGAGTACACACATACACACACATACGAAACACACACAAACACACACACACACACACACACACACACACACACACACACACACACACACACACACACACACACACACACACACACACACACACACACACATACGAAACACACACAGATACACACACACCAGTTTGGAACCTACACCTAGCTAAGCATGTAAGGAAACGAGAGAAAGCGCAAAGGTTTGCAACAAGACTAGTCCCAGAGCTAAGGGGTATGTCCTACGAGGAGAGATTAAGGGAAATTGACCTGAGGACACTGGAAGACAGGAGAGACAGGGGGGATATGATAACGACATATAAAAATACTAAGAGGAATCGACAAGGTGGACAAAGACAGGATGTTCCAGAGATGGGACACAGCAACAAGGGGTCACAGTTGGAAGCTGAAGACTCATATGAATCACAGGGATGTTAGGAAATATTTCTTCAGTCACAGAGTTGTCAGGAAGTGGAATAGTTTGGGAAGTGATGTAGTAGAGGCAGGATCCATACATAGTTTTAAGAAGAGGTATAATGAAGCTCATGGAGCAGGAAGAGTGACCTAGTAGCAACCATTGAAGAGGCGGGGCCAGGAGCTGTGACTTGATCCCTGCAACCACAACTGGGTGAGCAACTAGGTGAGAGAGAGAGAGAACGCACGCGGGCGCGCGATGGGCACACACACACACACACACACACACACACACACACACAAACACACACACACACACACACACACAGACACACACACACACACACACACACACACACAAACTCTCACACAAACGCACACACAAACGCACACACATGCACAAATACACACACTCAAGCTCATGGAGCAGGGAGAGGACCTAGTAGCGACCAGTGAAGAGGAGGGGCCAGGAGCTTATTACTCAACCCCTGCAACCACAAATAGGTGAGTACACATGCCAGGAGCTGTGACTCGACCCATGCAACCGCATATAGGTGAGTCCATAAAAGAACACACACTCACACACACAAACACACATTAATACACCCTCAAGTACATCCTAATGCATCCTAACTGGATAAAAAATATAGCATCCCAAAGAGTAGCTCAAGAATTCAATATAACTTGAGTAGGAAAGAATGTTAAACAAATTTAGCATTACAATGGTAAAGATAACTGCAGAGAATAGAAGTGAGAGATATGAGCAGTAGCTGCTGAAGCATAGATACAGAGCCTGACAGAGAAAGTGGAAGTGCTGAAGAAAGAGATATAGTGATGACCGGTAGGGGCAATGTTCTAGGAGAAGGAACATCACTGGATAGCATGGGTATTGAAGGAAGAGAAGAAACTAAGAAGACTCCTGTAGAAGTGATATTAAGCTATCAGAACGTCTAGGTGATAAGGGAAACAACTAAGGAAGTAAAATAAATAGGAAGAGGAGATGGAAATGTCGCTAATTATTCATGATTACATGAAGTGGAAGGGAGGACTACAATGAAAGAAGACAAGAAGAGGTATAAGAGACTGGGAATATCATCACAAAAACAAATGAGAACCACATGACCAGAATGACAAATTTTCCGAGACTTAGGAGGTATTCGAGGAAAACAAACGCCCAGTGAAATCGACATTTAAGAAAGAAATGATACGAAACAAGATCCATCAGCATATACTACTGTTAAAGAACTCCCCAAAACACCAGCGAGTTTTTTTGGGAACAGAAAAGAATGGAAAGACCTGGGAGAGAGAGTAAGAAGGATCAGTCCTAGGTATGGTGCTGATTCTTGTATACGTGAATGAAATGACGCAATGGATACATTCAGAGGTGTCCTTGTTTGCATATGATCTGCTTGACTTGGTTCATTCCAACAAAGATTCATTAATTAAAAATCTTGAGGTTAATTATGACCTTGGGGAAAGTGATCACAAATCACTTAGTTTCAATATATCATTGAATTACCCAGAAAACGGCAATCAAATCTCTGTCCCAGATTTTCGCTTGGCCGACTTCATGGGACTGAAAAATTACCTGGGTGGGCAAAATTGGGATGTCCTGACTGTGGGCCAGGTAGGTGATCTTGGTTGCCAATATGACGCTTTTCAGAGCATAGTTCTAGCTGCCCAGACAACTTTTGTTCCGTGTAGGGAACTTAGATCTAACACAAATGATCCCAAATGGATGAACAATAGATTAAAACATCTCATTGGTCAAAAGAGAGGCATATATAGGCGTATCAAAAGAAGGGATGGGCAGTTAAGAAATCAATATATTCAGTTAAGGAGAGAAATAAAGAAAGGAATAAGAAAAGCAAAAAAAGGATTATGAGGCTAAGGTCGCAAGGGATTCAAAGACTAACCCAAAAGGGTTCTTTCAGGTATACAGAAGTAAGATTAGGGACAAGATTGGCCCACGTAAGAGTAACTCTGGCCAGATCACTGACAGTGATAAGGATATGTGTGAAATTCTCAATACCTACTTCTCAGTTTTCACCCAGGAAAATACTGGCAATATTCCTGAAATAATAGATTATGTAGAACAGGATGATAATAAACTATGCACAATTGCGGCAACTAGTGACATGGTCCTCAGACAAATAGAGAAACTAAAATCTAACAAATCCCCAGGTCCTGATGAACTGTTTGCAAGGGCGTTAAAGGAATGTAAAGAGGAACCTAGCATGCCTTTGGCTAATCTTTTTAACATATCACTACAAACTGGCATAGTGCCTGATAAGTGGAAAATGGCAAATGTAATACCTATTTACAAGGCAGGTGACAGGTCCTTGGCTTCGAACTATAGACCAATAAGCCTTACCTCCATAGTGGGACACTTTATGGAATAAATAATTGCCGAAGCAATTCGTAGCCATCTTGATAGGCACAGATTGATTAATGAATCTCAACACGGTTTTATAAAGGGGCGTTCCTGTCTTACGAATTTACTAACTTTTTTCACTAAGGTATTCGAGGAGGTAGATCATGGTAATGAATATGATATTGTGTATATGGACTTCAGTAAGGCTTTCGATAGAATTCCACATCAGAGGCTATTGAGGAAACTTAAGGCACACGGAATAGGAGAAATTTTTTCCTGGGTAGAGGCATGGCTGACAAATAGGCAGAGATGCAGTTTAACATTGACAAATGTAAAGTTCTAAATGTTGGACAGGTAAATAACCTTGCGACATATAAACTAAATAATGTAGATCTTAATACTACTGATTGCGAAAAGGATTTATGAGTTCTGGTTAGTAGTATTCTAAAACCAAGACAACAGTGCATTAGTTTTCGCAATAAAGCTAACAGAATTCTTGGCTTCATATCTAGAAGTATAAATAATAGAAGTCCTCAGGTTGTTCTTCAACTCTATATATCCTTGGTTAGGCCTTTTAGACTTTCCTGCTCAGTTCTGGTCACCGTATTACAGAATGGATATAAATGCTCTGGAAAACGTACAGAGGAGGATGACAAAGATGATCCCATGTATCAGAAATCTTCCCTTTGAGGATAGACTGAGGGCCCTGAATCTGCACTCTCTCGAAAGGCGTAGAATTAGGGGGGATATGATCGAGGTGTATAAATGGAAAACAGGAATAAATAAAGGGGATGTAAACAGCGTGCTGAAAATTTCCAGCCATGACAGGACTCGCAGGTTTCAAGTTGGAAAAATTCAGATTCAGGAAGGATATAGGAAAGCACTGGTTTGGTAATAGAATTGTGGATGAGTGGAACAAGCTCCCGAGTACAGTTATTGAGGCTAAAACTTTGTGTAGTTTTAAAAAATAGGTTAGATAAATACATGAGTGGGTGTTGGTGGGTGTGAGTTGGACCTGACTAGCTTGTGCTGCTGGGTCTGGTGCCGTGCTCCTTCCTTGATTGGAGGTGATCAGACTAGGTGGGTCATTAGGCTAATTCGGGGGGGTCATTGGGCTAATCCGGGGGGGGACATGGACCTGCTCCACATGGGTCAGTAGGTCTGTTGCAGTGTTTTTTCTTTCTTATGTTCTTATGTTTTTATGAGGAGAACACAAGTGAACTACGATCGGAAAGAATTCAAGAGGATCTGGACAGGCTGCAAGTCTAGTCCGACAAATGGCTCCTGGAATTTATCCCCACCTAGTCTAAAGCCACGAAGCTTGGAAAGGGCAATGAAGACCTCAGACAGAGTACAGGCTAAGGGGTCAAAGGCTGCAAACCTCACTCAAGGGAAAGGATCATGGGGTGAGCATCACACCAAGCACCTCTCTTGAGGCACACACCTCAGGAGAGGTGCTTAGTGCAGTATATGGGTGCCTGGCAAATCTAAGAATAGCGTTTCGTCATCTAAGGAATTTACGACACTGTATACAGTGTATGCCAGGACCATTTTGGAATATGCAGCCCTAGTATGGAACCTATACCTGGCCAAACATGTCGAGGAATTGGAGAAAGTGCAAAAGTTTGCAACAAGATTAGTCCCGTAAACTAATGACTGGTTAAGGAAACTCAGCCTGACGGCAGTGGAGGACAGAAGGATAGGGGAGACATTATAGATTTATATGCCCTCTAAGTCATATTTTAATCTTTCCTGTCTAAATGTCAGAACCTCCTCTACAACCCATCTTCACCCCTCTGGATAATACTTTTAGAAACTCTGCACCTCCTCCTAATCTCGAAGCTACGACCGAATTATGATAACATTCATCCCACACATTGCTCTCAGATACACGATATCTCCACTGCATCCAGCCTTCTCCTTCAACATTCACAACCATAACTCTACTGGTATCACTATACTCTCATACATTCCCGTTTTTCTTACAGGAATAACGTTCTTTGTCTCCATAGATTCCTCATAGCATCATTCACCTCTTCCTCACCTCATCAGTTCTATGGTTCACGTCACTTTTCATAGAGCCATCTGCTGACAAGTCCAATCTTAAATATCTAAACACATTTTCTTCCTCCATACGCCCTCCCTCCAATCTGCTATTAAATCTTTCATTACCTAAAATTTTTGCTACTCTCATCACCATTTCCTTTTTTTACATTCAGTCCCAAATTCTTCCACCAACCTTTGCAATTTCTTTTTAGAATCTCCCAAAATTACAGTGCCATCAGCAAAAACTAACTGTGACAACTCCCACTTTGTGTTAAATTCTTTATCTCGCAATCCCAAATCTCTCCCCGCCACCCCTACATTCAGTCTTATAGCACCATCTATAAATAGATTGAACTACAATAGTGACATCATGCATCTCTGTCTAAGGTCTACTTTTACTGGAAAATATTCTCTCTCTCTTTCCATCATTCCCTAATCTGAGCCTCACTATCCTCGTAGAAACTGTTAACTGTTTTCAGTAACCTACCTCGAATTCTATACACATGCAACATCTACCACTTTGCATCCCTATCCATCCTATCATTTATCTTATCGAAATACATAAATTTAAGGAAAACTTCTTTACTCTTATCTATATACTGTTCACTTACAGGTTTCAATATATGCTCTTGGTCTACACATCCACTTCCTTTTCTCAAGCCTCCTTGCTCATCTCTGATCCTGCTCTCCGTCTTACCCTATCTAAATTCATTCAATAATAATTTTAACTTACACGTTATCAGATGTACTCAACAAGTTTATTCCCCCCTAATTCTTACACTGTTTTGTCCCTTTTGCCTTTGTACAAAGACAAAGGATTTACGCATGCTCTGTCATTTCTTAGGTACCTTCCCTTCTTTCAGTTACTTAAGAAAAATGGAAGAAATCACAATAAACATATGTTTGCAAATACATAAAAATTTCGCAGAATACAAAAAAAAAAAATGAAACGCTCTTATATACTACACACACACACATGTTCAGGAGTTGGAAGGAGAGGCAAGAGAAGTACATTTTATATTAAATATTGAGGTGATACCTCACTCAGAGTAGGTGACAACTTCCCCATTGAGGTGTTTCACTCCTCAGTTAGCTCTACAGTGTATTCAAAACCCAGAACCACGTGATCATTAATGCTGAGGGATTTTTCGTATATAATATCCCCTATGATGGAACTACTCAAGGTGAATACGAGGTCCAGACTATCTGGCTCATCATCTCCTTTCTTTCTGGTGGTGCCCCAAACATGCTGATGCATGAGGTTTTCCAGTACCGCCTCCATCATTTTAGCCCTCCACGTTTATGGTTCCTCATGTGTCTCCAGGTTTTACAGTCAACCTAAGCTAGCGTGTCCACCATTGCCCTGTTGCTCTCGTCGAACTCTTGTCTTGGCCTCCTGCTATTCCGTGGCAGGTTGTACGTCACTGCTTTAACCACTTTGGGACCTCCCCATCTTATATGAGTGTGTCTGTGTCTGAGTGTAGTCACCCATTTTTTCTCATATGTTTGTGATTGCAGGGGTCGAGTCACAGCTCTGGCCCCGCCTCATCGGTTATGGCTACTAGTCCACTCTCTCCCTGCTCGTACCTCTTCTTAAAGCTATCTATGGCATCAGCTTCCACTACATCACCGTGTATATTTCAGTTCCTGACATCTCTTTGACAGAAGAAATACAGCCTTACATCCTTGTGACTCAATTGAGTCTTCATCTTCCAGTTGTGATCTCTTGTTGCTATGTTTCATCTCTGGAACATTGTCCCTGTTCACCTTGTCAATTCATCTCAGTATTTTATGCATCATTATCATGTCTCTCCTATCCTCCTTGTCCTTCAGTGTCGTCTGCTTGATTTGTTTTAACGACTCCTCATAGGACATGTTCCATAGCTCTAGAACTAGTATTATTGCAAACCTTTCCACATTTTCTAATTTCCTGATGTGCTTGACCATTTGTGGGTTCCACACTGGTGCTGCGTACTCTAATATGAGCCTGACGTACGAGGTGGACAGTGTCTCGAATGATTCCTTAGCTGTTGAAAAGCTATTTGTCGTGCGTCCATATCCTGTGTACTCACCTATTTGTGGTTGCAGAGGTCGATTCATAGCTCCCGGACCCGCCTCTTCACTGATCGCTACTAGGTCCTCTCTCTCCCTGCTCTATGAACTTTATCAAATCTCGTCATAAAACTATGTTTGGTTCCTGCCTCCACTACGTCACTTGCCAGACTGTTCCACTTCCTGTCAATTCTATGACTTATGAAATACTTCCTAACATCCCTTTGACTCATCCGAGTCTTCAACTTCCAATTGTGGCCCCTTGATTCTATTTCTCTTCTCTGGAACAACCTGTCTCTGTCTACCTCGTTAATTCCTCGCAGTATTTTGTACGTATCATGTCTGCCCTAACCCTTCTGTGCTCCAGAGTCGTCAGGCCAATTTCCCTTAACCATTCTTCGTAGGACATTCTCCTTAGCTCTGGAAATAGTCTTGTTGCAGACTTCTGCACTTTCTCTAATTTCTTGACATGCTTAACTAGGTCTGGGTTCCAAACAAGTGTTGCATACTCCAGTATTGGCATGACGTACACGGTGTACAGAGACTTGAACGATTCCTTACTGAATATCGGAACGCTATTCTCAGGTTTGTCAGGCGCCCATATGCTACAGCAGTCATCTGGTTGATGTGCTCCTCAGGAGATGCGCTCTGTATTATACTCACTCCAAGATCCTTTTCCTTGAGTGAGGTTTGCAGTCTTTGGCCACCTAGCGTATACTCTGTGGTCTTTGCCCTTCCCCGATCTTCATGACTTTGCATTTGGCAAAGTTGCTGGACCAGGCTAGTAGCCTGTCTAGGTCTCTTTCTAGTCCTGTCTGATCCTCATCCAATTTAATTCTCCTCATTCACTTTACATCATCTGCAAACAGGGACACTTCTGAGTCTCTTCCGTCATGTCATTCACTTACACGAAAAATAGCACTGGTCCTAGGATTGACCCCTGTGGAACCCCGCTGGTCACAGGCACCTACTCTGACACCTCGTCACGTACCATGACTCTTTGTTGTTGGTGTTGGTGTTGGTGTTGGTGTTGTTGTTGTTGTTGTTGGTGTGTGTGTGTGTGTGTGTGTGTGTGTGTGTGTGTGTGTGTGTGTGTGTGTGTGTGTGTGTGTGTGTGTGTGTGTGTGTGTGTGTGTGTGTGTGAGTGTGTTTAAAATTCCAACAATGGCCAAAAGTTCTCTTGCCTCATAATAAAAAAAGAAGTAAATTTACAACGATACGAGTGACAATTTCTTAAAATTAAAGATTATGCTAAATTTTCTAATGAGTTTCAGGAAGCTGACTGCTCATTAGTCTGATCACAACTTTCTATGAGACCTCCCGCTCACAATCAACTGAGTCTTCATAGAAAATTCAATATCCAATTAAGGATAACGAATCGAATCTGTTTTCTTTATGTGTGTCTGTGTGTACTCACCTAGTTGTACTCACGTAGTTGTGGTTGCTGAGGTCGAGTCACAGGTCCTGGCCCCGCGTCTTAACTGGTTGCTACTAAACTTGACTCACGAAATCGTAATGACACGATTGCAAACAAATCATACCCCGACCGGGATTGAACCCGCGGTCAGAGAGTCTCAAAACTCCAGACCGTCGCGTTAGCCACTAGACCAGCTAGCCACAATAAGATTCCCCCAACTAGGTATATTTCTACACCATAGGAAGGTTAGCACAGACACCACTGTGACCACAAATGCAAGTTTTTACAGACGAATCTCCAGCTAGAGTGGCCGTGACGAACTCTAGCTCAGTGAGGGGACTTGAGCTAGAGTTAGTCACGGCCACGCTAGCTGGAGATTCGTCTGTAAAAACTTGCATTTGTGGTCATAGTGGTGCCTGTGCTAACCTTCCTATGGTGTAGAAATATATCTAGTTGGACGAATCTTATTGTGGCTAGCTGGTCTAGTGGCTAACGCGACGGTCTGGAGTTTTGAGACTCTCTGACCGCGGGTTCAATCCCGGCCGGGGTATGGTTTGGTTGCTATTAGGTCACCCTCCCTGCTCAATGAGCTTTATCATACCTTCTGTTAAAGCGATGTAGGGAACCTGGCTCCTCAAACTCCCTTTCCAGACTATTCCACTTCCTGACAACTCTGTGACTGAAGAAATACTTCCTAACATCCCTCTGATTCACCTGAATCTTCAACTTCCAACTTTGACCCCTTGTTACTGTGTCCCATCTCTGGAACATCCTGTCTCTGTTCACCTTTTCGATTCCTCTCAGTATTTTATATGTCGTTATTTTATCCCCTCCATCTCTTCTGTCCTCCAACGTCGTCAGGTCGATTTCCCATAGCCTCTCCTCGTAGGACATATCCCTTAGCTCCAGGACCAGTGTTGTTGTAAACCTTTGCTCGTTCTCTAATTTCCTTACATGCATCACGAGATGTACAGAGTGCTGAACGATTTCTTACTGAGATGTTGGAATGCTATTCTTAGGTTTGCTAGGCGCCTGTTTTTGGTTGACGAACACCTCAGAAGTGCCCGGTGTTATTTTTACCCCATGATCATTTTCCTTGATTGAGGTTAGTAGTCTCTGGCCCCCTAGACTGTACTCCATCTGCGGTCTTCTTTGCCCTTCCCCAATCTTCATGACTTTGTAATTGGTGGGATTGAACTCCAGGAGCCAGTTGCTGGACCAGGCCAGCAGCCTGTCCAGATTCCTCTGTAGTTCTGCCTGGTCTTCATCCAATTGAATTCTTCTCAACTTCACACCTGCAAACAGGGATACTTCCGAGTCTATCCCTTCCGTCATGTCGTTCACATATGCCAAAAATAGCACTGGTCCTAGGACTGACCCTTGTGGAACCCCGCTCCTCACAGGCGCCCAGTCTGACACCTCGTCACGTGCCATGACTCGTTGTTGTCGAAGGCTTTCTTGCAGACCAAGAAAATGCAATCTACCCAACCCTCTTACCATACCATGTCATAAAACCACAGTAGGTTTGTGACACAGGATTTTCCTTCCCTGTATCCGTTCTGGTTGTCGTTTATAAGTTTGTTTCGTTCCAGGTGTTCCACCACTCTCATTCTGATAATATTTTCCATGACTTTGCATACTCTACACATCAGTGACACTGGTCTGTATTTTTGTGCCTCGTGTCTGTGTCCATTCTTAAAAATGGGGACTACATTTGCCATCTTCCATACCTCAGGTATTTGCTCAATTTCAATGGATGTGTTGAAAATTGTTAGTGGCACACACAGCATCTCTGCACCCTCTCTAAGTACCTACGGAGAGATGTTTTCCGGTCCCACCGCCTTTGAGGTATCAAGACTCAAGAAATCGTAATGACACGATTGCAAATAAACCATACCCCCGGCCGGGATTGAACCCGCGGTCATAGAGTCTCAAAACTCCAGCCCGTCGCGTTAGCCACTAGACCAGCTAGCCAACATAAGATTCATCCAACTAGGTATATTTCTACACCATAGGAAAGTTAGCACAGGCACCTCTGTGACCACAAATGCAAGTTTTTACAGACGAATCTCCAGCTAGCGTGGCCGCGACGGGCTGGAGTTTTGAGACTCTATGACCGCGGGTTCAATCCCGGCCGGGGGTATGGTTTATTTGCAATCGTGTCATTACGATTTCTTGAGTCATGTTGACGGCAGTGAAGGGACTTGAGCTAGAGTTCGTCACGGCCACGCTAGCTGGAGATTCGTCTGTAAAAACTTGCATTTGTGGTCACAGAGGTGCCTGTGCTAACTTTCCTATGGTGTAGAAATATACCTAGTTGGATGAATCTTATTGTGGCTAGCTGGTCTAGTGGCTAACGCGACGGGCTGGAGTTTTGAGACTCTATGACCGCGGGTTCAATCCCGGCCGGGGGTATGGTTTTTTTGAGGTATCAAGTTCATTTAGCAGCTTCTTCGCCTCCTTCTGGGTTGTGTGTATCTCATCCAACACTTGTTGGTATATCCCGGATTCCTTTCTGTCTCCTCTGTAAATACTTCTTTAAATTTCATATTTAACTCGTCACATACTTCTTGGTCGTTTCTTGTGAGCTCCCCACCTTCCTTCCTCTGTCTGATTACCAGGTCCTTGACTGCTGTCTTCTTCCTGATGCGGCTATGCAACAGCTTCGGGTATGACTTCATTTTCGATGCTATGTCGTTTTCGTACTGTCACTGGGCCTCCTTCTTTATCTGTGCATACTCGTTTCTGGATCTTCAAGTATTCTCTCTATTTTCCTGGATCCTTTGTCTTCTGTACTTTTTTCATTCTCTAGCGCACTTAGCTTTTGCTTCCCTACACTTTTGGGTGAACCAAGGGCTCATTCTGGTCTTCTCATTAGTTCTGTTGCCCTTGGAAACAAACCTCTCCTTTGCTTCCATGCATTTTGTTTTCCTGTATTCCTTCATTTCGTTTACTAATTTTCCTACCAATTCTCTTTCCCACTAAACCTCCTGCAGGAAGTTCCTCATGTCTGTGTAGTGCTCCCTTTTGGAGTTTATTTTCTCCCATCCTAGTCCTTTTACCCTTTCCTCTTGTAACTCTATTATGTATTCATAGCTCAGAACCACGTGATCACTAGCTCCAAGGGTCCTTTCATATGTGATGTCCACAATTACCGAGCTACACAGGGTGAATACGAGGTCCAGTCTCTCTCTGGTAGTGTGTCTAACATGCTGTTGCATGAGGTTTTCCAGTACAACATCCATCATCTTGGCTTTCCATGTTTCGGGACCCCCATGTGGCTCCAGGTTTTTCCAGTCAATCTCCTTGTGATTGAATTCACCCATAACTAATAACTTTGCTCTACCCGTGTGAGCTCTTCTGGCCATCTCGGCGAGTTTGTCCTCCATTGCTCTGTTGCTCTCTTCATATTCTTCTCTTGGTCTCCTGTAATTCTGTGGCGGGTTGTACATCACTGCAATGACTACCTTATGTCACCCTTTTCGTCCATTCCTATCATTTCCTCAAATCCCCATCCATTTTAAATGAGCAGTGGAACTCCTCCTCCCTCTCTGCTCCCTCTATCATTCCTCTGTATCTGATATCTGGGTTGAAGATTGCGTCTGTCATCATCCCAGTGAGCTTTGTTTTTGTTAGTGCTATGATGTCTGGGGAGGTCTCCTTGATTCTTTCATCCCACTCCTCACATTTATTTGCTATTCAATCTGCATTCGTATACCAATCCTTCAACTTCTTTTCAAAAACTGTGGTTTGCGGAGAACGTTGATGTTGGGGGAGGAGGAGACCTGGCAGGGAACTATGGCGGGATTTCTGTGAGGGTGGAGTTTCTGGTTAAGGGGTGGGGTCAGTGGGTACAGTGTGTGGGTTTTGGGTTAGATTGTTTGGATGCACTGGGGTTGTCATGATTGAGGTTCTTCTGTACGTGGTTCTGAAGAGGCTGTGTTTCCTCTTCTTCCTGAGTCTGGGCTCTCTTGCTTATCTGTCTTTGTCTCTCTTTCCCCTTTGCATCTTTGTACCTTCTCTTTCAATTTCTGCCTTTCTTGTGTTCTGTCACAGTCGAGGTACACCCTTCAGTACGTCGGAATGTCCCTTATTCGTGCTCTACCCAGCAGGATCCTGTTTCAAGCCGATTTTGCCTTGAAAATAACTTTGAAGGGCCAGTTTTTCCTCTTGAAAACCCCCTATTCTCAGAAAATTTGTCAACTGGGTCATGTTATCCTCTCCTATTGCTTTCATGATGCTTTCAATCGGTTTTTTGTACCCCTGTATTCTTGCTTCATAAGTTTCCCCTTCAGCTTCTTGGAACCCTTAAACAAAAACTGACATCTTCCTTTCATCCTCCCACTGCATTTCCCTTTGTATCCACTGACTCGATTTAGTTGCCTCCATTGCATCTTTTCTGTCTGATGCCCTTGGGCACAGTGGTGTGTAATTTCCCTTTCTCAGCTTTTTCTGTGCACTGCTGTGGTCTGTTAGGGCCTCTTCATACAGCTTACCTCTTTCATTTTCTTCAGTCCCCTTGTTTGTTCCTGGTGTGCTCCTCATCCCTGGCACAACGGGAGTAATTGAATTTGTCATCATTGAACATGATATTGTTTTCCGTGGCCAACTGGAAAATTTGTTTTTTTTAACCGCTTGGAGTTCTACAGTGTTCTCACTGCATGACACTCATGCAAATTCTAGTATCGTCTGCAAAAGAAATGAGGATGGTCTGAAATGAGGATGAGGAACAGAATGAGGTCCAATCTACCTGGAGTCTACCTGGAGGTTATTCCGGGGATCAACGCCCCCGCGGCCCGGTCCACGACCAGGCCTCCCGGTGGATCAGGGCCTGATCAACCAGGCTCTTACTGCTGGCCGCACGCAGTCCAACGTACGAACCGCAGCCCGGCTGATCCGGCACTAACTTTAGGTATCTGTCCAGCTCTCTCTTGAAGGCAGCCAGGGGTTTATTGGTAATTCCGCTATGCTTAGTGGGAGGCTGTTGAACGGTCTTGGGCCCCGGACACTTATGGTGCTTTCTCATACTGTACCAATAACGCCCCTACTTTTAATTGGGGGTATTTTGCATCTCCTGCCCAGTCTTTTATTTTCGTAGGGAGTGATTTCTGTGTGCAGATTCGGGACCATTCCTTCCAGAATTTTCCAAGTGTAGATTATGATATATCTCTTCCTCCTGCATTCCAACGAGTACAAGTCAAGTGCTTCCAAGCGTTCCCAGTAGTTAAGGTGCTTGACAGAGCTTATACGTGCAGTAAAGGTTCTCTGTACACTCTCTAGATCTGCAATTCCCCTGCTTTGAACGGAGATGTTAATGTACAGCAGTATTCCAACCTAGTGAGAGCAAGTGATTTGAAAAGGATCATCATTGACGTGGCATCTCTCGTTTTGAACGTTCTCATTATCCATCTATATCATTTTCTTTGCACTTGTGATCGTGGCACTGTTGTGATCCTTGAAAGTGAGATCCTCAGACATTACTACTCCCAGGTCCCTTACATTATTTTTCCGCTCTATTGTATGGCCAGAGTTTGTAGTATACTCTGTTCTAGTTATTATCCCCTACAGTTTTCCATAACGGAGTAGTTGGAATTTGTCCTCATTGAACATCATATTGTTTTCTGTTGTCAACTGGAAAACTTTGTTTATATTTTCATGGAGGTTAACCGCGTCCTCAGCAGATGACAGCCTCTTGCAGATCCTAGTACCGTCTGGAAAGGATGATACGGTGCTGTGGGTTACATCTCTGTCTATGTCTGATATGAGGATGAGAAACAGGATGGGGGCGAGAATTGTGTCCTGTAGAACAGAGCTCTTCACTATGGCAACTTCCGATTTAACTCTGTTGACCACTACTCTTTGTGTTCGATTGGTTAGGAGCTTGAAGATCCATCTCCCCACTTTGCCAGTTATTCCTTTAGCACGTATTTTGTGCGCTATTACGCCATGATCGCCTTGTGGAACAGAGCTTCTCATTGTGACAGCCTCCAGCTTAACACTGTTTACCAGTACTCTTTGTGTTCTGTTGGTCAGAAAGTTGAAGATCCATCTGCCTACTTTTCAATTATTCCTTTAGCATAGTGTTCTATCACACTATGGTCGCATGTATATATATATATATATATATATATATATATATATATATATATATATATGTATATATATATATATATATATATATATATATATATATATATATATATATATATATATATATATATATATATATATATATATATATATATATATATATATATATATATATATAATGTAATAAGATCACAGTAAACAGGTGATTTCAAAATATGCAAAACAACCACCGAGAAAGAATAGTGAAATTCCAAGCGATTTCGTAACTACTCACTTCGTCAAGGAGCAATGATAATGTGAGTAATCACGAAAGCGCTTGGAATTTCACTATTCCTTTACAGTGGTTGTTTTGCATAATACACACACACACACACACACACACACACATTTATATATATATATATATATATATATATATATATATATATATATATATATATATATATATATATATATATAGATATATATTATGTAAACACATCAGCAGTCTCCCACCAAGGGAGGGTGGCCCGAAAAAGAAAAACTTTCACCATTATTCACTCCATCATTGTCTTGCCAGAGGCTCTTACACTGCTGTCATAACACCTCACCATTAACACCCCTTCTTCAGTGTGCAGGCATTGTGCCTCCCATTTCCAGGAATCAAGTCCGGCCTTCCGGTTTCCCTGAATCCCTTCCTAAATGTTACCTTGCTCACACTCCAACAGCACGTCAAGTCTTAATACCATTTACCCCCTCCCTCCAGCCTTTCCTATGCCGACTCCTATTCTGCTTTCCTTATACTACAGATTTATACACTCTCGAAGTCATTCTATTTTGTTCTAGCGCTTTTACATGTCCGAACCACCTCACCAACCCCTCCTGCAAGTCCTCCTAATCTCCAAACTACAAATACTCTGCATTATATTTACGCATATTGCCCTCAGACATAACATCTCCACTGCCTCCAGCCTTTTCCTTGTTTCAACATTCATCACCCATGCTTCAAACCCATATAAGAGCGTTGTTATAACTATACTCTCATGCATTCCCCTCTTTGCCTCCATGGACAAAGTTCTTTGTCTCCACAGACACCTAAGCGTGCCATTCGCCTTTTTCCCATCATCAGTTCTATGATTCACTTCATCTTTCACACACCTATCTGCTGACACGTCCACTCCTAAAAATGTGAATACATTCACCTCCTCCATACTCTCTCCCTCATATCTGATATCCAATTTTTCGTTACCGACTTTTTTTTGTTATCCTCATTACCTTATGCTTTCCTTCATTCACTTTTAATTTTCTTCTTTTATATGCCCTACCAAACTCATCCACCAACCTCTGCAACTTCTCTTCAGAATCTCCCTTTAGCACAGTGTCATCAGTAAAGAGCAACTGTGACAACTCCCACTTTGTGTTAGATTCTTAATCTTTTAACCCCACACCTATTGCCAAGACCCTATCATTCACTTCTCTTACATCCCAATATATAAGTATATTGAACACCTATGGTGACATCACACATCCCTGTCTAAGACTTGCTTTGACTGGGAAATGATCTCCCTTTCTCCTACAATCTCTAACCTGAGGCTCACTATGCTCGTACAAACTCTTCACTGCTTTCAGTAACCTACCTCTTATACCGTACATTTGCAACATCTGCCACATTGTCCCCCTACCCACTTGTCATACGCCTTTTCCAAATTAACAAATGCCACAAAAACCTCTTTACTCTTAGGTATATATTGTTCACCAATATGTTTCACTGCAAACACTTGGTCTACACACCCCTTACCCTTCCTAACGCCTCCTTGCTCATCTGCTGTCCTACTCTCCGTCTTAATTCTATCAATAATAACTCTACCATACCCTTTATCAGGTATACTCAACAAACTCATTCCCTTTTAATTTTTGCACTCTATTTTGCCCCTTTATACAAAGGAACTATCACTACCATCACCACCTTCATTTAATCTCTCATTATCACACAGTCAACATCAGCACTTCCACTACCAATATCAACCCCACAACCACAACAACCACCTCAGCAACCACAATCTCCATTTCCACACACCTAGTGCAAGCTTCGTAATGAGAGAGGAAAAGAGACACTCTGGATGGTTCCTGATCCCCAGCTCATGAACATGATTGGTATTGAACCTTATTCATAATCGTAAGTCTTCCCAGGGGGATTAACTAATCAACGAGTGAGTTTTTCCATCTGGATCGTCCAATCAACGAGAGTGATGCGAATAACGAAAAATTAAGACTCATGGTTGAAGAAGTAATGAAATGTGGCAAAATATATCCGTAGAGTTATCGAATCTTTTATGTCAGATTTATGAGGATTTCATTCGCAAAATGTGTTGATAGAAAAAAAATTTGGAAGCCTCAAACACACACACACACACACACACACACACACACACACACACACACACACACACACACACACACACACACACACACACACACACACACACACTCAGATGAATCACAGGGATGTTAGGAATTATTTCTACAGTCACAGAGTAGTCAGGAAGTGGAATAGTTTGGGAAGATATGTAATGGAGGCAGGATTCATACACTGCTTTAAGAAGAGGAATGATCAAGCTCTTTGAGCAGGAAGAGTGACCCGGTTGCAGCATCCATTGAAGAGGCGGGGCCAGGAGCTGATACACGACCCCTGCAACCACAACTAGGTGAATATAACTAAATGAGTACACACACACACACACACACACACACGCTCACGGAGATTATCGGAAGAGTGATGGAGCATCTAAAAATGAATGAACTTATACACGATAACCAGCACGGTTTCAGGGAAAGGAAATTCTGCGTCACGAACCTACTGGAGTTTTACAAAAAGATAACACAAGTAGGACAGGAGAGAGAGAAGGGTGGGTAGAATGCATTATCATTGGCAGTAAGAAAGCTTTTGACACAGCTCCGTACAAGCGATTACTGCAAAAGTTACAGACCGGACAGGAATAGCAATAAATTCATTGTCTATCAGAGAATACCATCACGTACCATCAACGAGTGATGGCACGTGATGAAATGTCATAGTGGGTGCAAGTGATGAGCGTGGTTCCTCTAGGGTTAGTTCCAGGGCCGGTGTTGCTTCTGTATATATGAATGTCATGGCCGAAGGGATAGGTGCACACGTGTCCCTGTTTGCAGATGATGTTAAGCTAATTCAGAGAAATGAAACTGATTAGGTTCAGGTAGGGCAGCAAAAGATGTAGACAAGCTGCAAGATTGGTCCAACAATTGGCTCCTGAAGTTCAACGAGACAGCAAACGGATTACAAGCTAGGCCACATACTTAACTCAAGGAAAATGATCTTGGGACACACATCACCCAAAAAACTTCTGGCAAACCTAAGAATAGCGTTTCGACACCTGAATAAGGAGTCATTCACGGCACTGTATACCTTGTACGTCAGGCCTATATTGGAGTATGCAACACCAGTATGGAACCCACGCATGGCCATTCAAGTCACGGAATTAGCGAAAGTGCAAAGGTTTGCAATCAGATTAGTCCGGAGCTAAGGGGTATGTCCTACGAGGAAAGGTTAAGGGAAACCAACGGAAATCAACCTGACAACACTGGAAAACAGGAGGGATAGAGACGACATGATAACGACTTATACAATCCTGAGAGGAATTGACACAGTGGATAGGGACGGATAGAATGTGTCAAAGAATGGACACAGTAATAAGGATTCACAATTGGAAGTTAGGATGTTAGGAATTATTTCTTCAGTCATAGAGTTGTCAGGAAGTGGAACAATCTGCAGAGTGATGCAGTGGAATCATGATCGTTACGTAGCTTTAATAAGAGGTATGAAGAAGCTCATGGAGCAAGGAGAGAGTGGACCTTGTGGCGACCAGTGAAGAGACGGAGCCAGGAGCTATGAATCGACCCTGCAACCACAATTAGGCTAGTACACACACACACACACACACACACACACACACACACACACACACACACACACACACACACACACACACACACACACACACACACAAACCATACCACGGGTAGGGTATGATCCTGCGGTCAGAGAGTCGTAAAACTCCAGACCGTCGCGTTAGCCACTGGGCCAGCTAGCCACAATAATATTCATCCATCTAGGTATATTTCTACACCATAGGAAGAATAACGTAGGCACCACTGTGACCACGGCTATGCTAGCGGGAGATTCGTCTCAAAAACTTGCATTTGTGGTCAGAGTGGTGCCTATGCTAACCTTCCTGTGGTGTAGAAATATACATAGTTGGATGAATTTTATTGTGGCTAGCTGGCCCAGTGGCTAACGCGACAGTCTGGAGTTTTGAGACTCTCTGACCGCGGGTTCTAACCCAACCCGTGGTATGGTTTTTTTGCAGTCGTGTCATTACGATTTCGTGAGTCTCTCTCTCTCTCTCTTTCTCTCTCTCTCTCACACACACACATGCACACACACACACACACACACACACACACACACACACACACACACACACACACACACAGAGCTAAGAGGTATGTCCTACGAGGAGAGGTTAAGGGAAATCAACCTGACGACACTGGAGGACAGGAGAGATAGGGGGGACATGATAACGACATACACACACACACATGTAACAAGGGGACACAGTTGGAAGCTAAAGACACAGATGAATCACACATACACACACACACACACACACACACACACACACACACACACACACACACACACACACACACACACACATACACACGAATAAGCGCACTCACGCGATATTCTCTTTAAAATCATAACTAAACCCATTACTCTTTTTATTTAAGAATTTTACAACCCATATATATTAAACTAATTAAACTTGGACTAAATAATAATGCTTCTGCAGTTATCTTATTTACTCTGAAGTAATTATAGTTACCCTCTTTTAGTGAGCTTAGTTTTCTGTTTACATTCAATACTGAAGTTATTCTTGGAGAGTAACTTCTTGATTCATCCAGGACCTGTAACTTCATCTATATTTCTTACTCATTTTTCCTGTATTACGCTAATGTATCATTGTATTTTACATTATAATCTACAATGTTGCATCATTATAGTGTTTTCCACAATATGATGTCTCATAGTCGATTCGGCGATTCAAAATAAAATAAGATTTGTTCGGTTTTTTAACCCAGATGGTTAGCCACCCTTGATAACCCATGTAAGTCAGTGCGTCATTGAGGGCTGTTTATCTTTCCATTATGGTTCATTAATTTTCTTCCCCAGGATGACACCCACAACAGTCGAGTAACACCCAGGTACCTTCTTACTGGTAGGTGAAAATATACGTGTATACATATATATATATATATATATATATATATATATATATATATATATATATATATATATATATATATATATATATATATATATATATATATATATATATATATATATATATATATATATATATATATATATATATATATATATATATATATATATATATATATATATATATATATATATATATATATATATATATATATATATATATATATATATGCAATAAGATTACAGTAAACAGGTGATTTCAGAATATGCAAAGCAACCACTGTGAAAAAATAGACAAAGTCCATGCGCTTTCGTGACATCTCACATTATCAAGGAACAATGAAAATATTGCATCAAAGGAAGGCATTTAAAGGGTCTAGACCACACCTCACTATCACATCCCACAACAAAGCAACACCTGACGCGCAACTCATAAGAAAGGGAACACTGCAGTAGGCCCGCTGGCCCAAGTAGACAGGTCCTTCATGCAACCCACAAACAAACTATTCTACCCAAGAATTAAAAATTTTAAGATATATTATTTGTCCAGTGTATTATTAAATTCTTCCCAAATTTTATTAATTATGAATGGATCTAATTTATATAAACCAAAGGAAATATTCATATTATTGTCAAAACTGCTTTTTATGAAACGAGATTCAATTATATTCCTGTCGACCATGGACTTGCTTGATACAACTTTCTCAGCTTTTTTAACATTCAAATGGATAGTTAAAATCTCTCACATGAATAAACAGAACATTAGAATCTTGTCTAGTTCTAATGCTATATTTATACTGTTTTAATCTTAGTTCGAGACTTTTACCAGTTTGACCGTAATAAACTTAATCGCAAATTTTACAAGGAGTCTTTTAGACACATCCGTCAGCATTTTGGGGGGAGTTCTTTATCAAAAGGTTTTTTACCAACATATTTTTTTAGTTGATTAAGGTTGGTTTTTCCTTTTTTGAACTGTAAAAAGCCTCTCTACCAATTTTAAAGGATTTGTCAATAAATCTTCTTGGGTATTTTAGATCATTATCTATTTCATAACCTTTTTGGGATTTTTTCGTTATGAACACGGGAGTATAAATACGCAAAGTCCTCAAAAAAATTGATGAGAATACCAACAGTTTAACTCTATCTTGATATGAAGAATAATAGTGTACATAGGAACAATTATTGGTTGGTTTGCAGAAAATTTAAAATTTAAAATTGTTACCCTTAATAATTAAAACATCTAGAAAAGGCAATGAGTAAAATTTACAGAATGAGGTAAACTATTTAATTTAACAAGGAAATGGTTTATATCTATATTTTTAGGCATACGACTCAAAATATCATCAACATATCTATACGACTTAGCTCTTTTAAGGAGGATTGTGTTAAGCAATCTTCTTTCAAAAAATTCCATGTATAAATTACTAAGAACACGTGAGAAAGGATTTCCAATTGCCATTCCAAACTTCTGAGTGTAAAAGTCGTCATAAAACACAAATTTTGTTTCAACAATACAAAGTTTAACAAGTGTAATGAGAGTTGGAACTGGCAATGGTCAATAGTAATTAACAAGTTCCTACTAGCATTAAACTTACTAAACTTTGTATTGTTGATGCAAAATTTGTGTTTAATGACGGGTTTTACACTCAGACGTTTTAATAGCAATGAGAGAACCTTTCTTAAATTTTCTAATGTACATTTAAAGATGCATTTTTTTTCATATATGTTAATGAAAAAAATAATAATTTGGTACAAAATGAACCCTAGATAACTTATCTAACCTTATTATAAATTCGCAGTTTAATTTAGCTTAATCCAACTAAATATATTTTAGATATGTTTACAATAATTTAATAATAAACAAACACAATGAAATATATTTTTCTCGCTAAGCTCAGAATTATTTTTGAGAAATTAGAGCATTCCCAAATTTTCGCTTTCCTTTCTCGGCAAGAAGAGCGTTGCTATTTAAACAAAAATCGCAAGTTATACCTGTTCATCATATGTATATATATATATATATATATATATATATATATATATATATATATATATATATATATATATATATATATATATATATAAATATATATATATATATATATATATATATATATATATTTATATATATATATATATATATATATATATATATATATATATATATATGTCGTGCCGAATATGTAAAGCTGGTCAATTAGCAAGAACTCATTTAAAATTAAGTCCTTTCTAAAATTTTCTCTTATACGTTTAAAGATATATTTTTTTTCATTAATGTTAATGTAAAAAATTTTAATTTTGCACCAAAAGAATCTTAGAAAACTTAGCTAACCTTACTATAACAAGAACAATTTATATTAGCCTAACCCAACTAAATATATTTTAGATTTGTTTACAATAATTTAATACTAAACAAACACAGTGAAATATATTTTTTTCGTTAGGTTCAGAATGATTTTGGCGAAATTATTGCATACACAAATTTTCGCTTGTCCTATATGACAAGATGAACGTTGCTATTTAAGCCAAGATCGCAAGTACTGCCTATTCGGCACGACTTATATATATATATATATATATTATTTTTTATTTTATTATCACACCGGCCGATTCCCACCAAGGCAGGGTGGCCCGAAAAAGAAAAACTTTCACCATCATTCACTCCATCACTGTCTTGCCAGAAGGGTGCTTTACACTACAGTTTTTAAACTGCAACATTAACACCCCTCCTTCAGAGTGCAGGCACTGTACTTCCCATCTCCAGGACTCAAGTCCGGCCTGCCGGTTTCCCTGAATCCCTTCATAAATGTTACTTTGCTCACACTCCAACAGCACGTCAAGTATTAAAAACCATTTGTCTCCATTCACTCCTATCAAACACGCTCACGCATGCCTGCTGGAAGTCCAAGCCCCTCGCACACAAAACCTCCTTTACCCCCTCCCTCCAACCCTTCCTAGGCCGACCCCTACCCCGCCTTCCTTCCACTACAGACTGATACACTCTTGAAGTCATTCTGTTTCGCTCCATTCTCTCTACATGTCCGAACCACCTCAACAACCCTTCCTCAGCCCTCTGGACAACAGTTTTGGTAATCCCGCACCTCCTCCTAACTTCCAAACTACGAATTCTCTGCATTATATTCACACCACACATTGCCCTCAGACATGACATCTCCACTGCCTCCAGCCTTCTCCTCGCTGCAACATTCATCACCCACGCTTCACACCCATATAAGAGCGTTGGTAAAACTATACTCTCATACATTCCCCTCTTTGCCTCCAAGGACAAAGTTCTTTGTTTCCACAGACTCCTAAGTGCACCACTCACTCTTTTTCCCTCATCAATTCTATGATTCACCTCATCTTTCATAGACCCATCCGCTGACACGTCCACTCCCAAATATCTGAATACGTTCACCTCCTCCATACTCTCTCCCTCCAATCTGATATTCAATCTTTCATCACCTAATCTTTTTGTTATCCTCATAACCTTACTCTTTCCTGTATTCACCTTTAATTTTCTTCTTTTGCACACCCTACCAAATTCATCCACCAATCTCTGCAACTTCTCTTCAGAATCTCCCAAGAGCACAGTGTCATCAGCAAAGAGCAGCTGTGACAACTCCCACTTTGTGTGTGATTCTTTATCTTTTAACTCCACGCCTCTTGCCAAAACCCTCGCATTTACTTCTCTTACAACCCCATCTATAAATATATTAAACAACCACAGTGACATCACACATCCTTGTCTAAGGCCTACTTTTACTGGGAAAAAATTTCCCTCTTTCCTACATACTCTAACTTGAGCCTCACTATCCTCGTAAAAACTCTTCACTGCTTTCAGTAACCTACCTCCTACACCATACACTTGCAACATCTGCCACATTGCCCCCCTATCCACCCTGTCATACGCCTTTTCCAAATCCATAAATGCCACAAAGACCTCTTTAGCCTTATCTAAATACTGTTCACTTATATGTTTCACTGTAAACACCTGGTCCACACACCCCCTACCTTTCCTAAAGCCTCCTTGTTCATCTGCTATCCTATTCTCCGTCTTACTCTTAATTCTTTCAATTATAACTCTACCATACACTTTACCAGGTACACTCAACAGACTTATCCCCCTATAATTTTTGCACTCTCTTTTATCCCCTTTGTCTTTATACAAAGGAACTATGCATGCTCTCTGCCAATCCCTAGGTACCTTACCCTCTTCCATACATTTATTAAATAATTGCACCAACCACTCCAAAACTATATCCCCACCTGCTTTTAACATTTCTATCTTTATCCCATCAATCCCGGCTGCCTTACCCCCTTTCATTTTACCTACTGCCTCACGAACTTCCCCCACACTCACAACTGGCTCTTCCTCACTCCTACAAGATGTTATTCCTCCTTGCCCTATACACGAAATCACAGCTTCCCTATCTTCATCAACATTTAACAATTCCTCAAAATATTCCTTCCATCTTCCCAATACCTCTAACTCTCCATTTAATAACTCTCCTCTCCTATTTTTAACTGACAAATCCATTTGTTCTCAAGGCTTTCTTAACTTGTTAATCTCACTCCAAAACTTTTTCTTATTTTCAACAAAATTTGTTGATAACATCTCACCCACTCTCTCATTTGCTCTCTTTTTACATTGCTTCACCACTCTCTTAACTTCTCTCTTTTTCTCCATATACTCTTCCCTCCTTGCATCACTTCTACTTTGTAAAAACTTCTCATATGCTAACTTTTTCTCCCTTACTACTCTCTTTACATCATCATTCCACCAATCGCTCCTCTTCCCTCCTGCACCCACTTTCCTGTAACCACAAACTTCTGCTGAACACTCTAACACTACATTTTTAAACCTACCCCATACCTCTTCGACCCCATTGCCTATGCTCTCATTAGCCCATCTATCCTCCAATAGCTGTTTATATCTTACCCTAACTGCCTCCTCTTTTAGTTTATAAACCTTCACCTCTCTCTTCCCTGATGCTTCTATTCTCCTTGTATCCCATCTACCTTTTACTCTCAGTATAGCTACAACTAGAAAGTGATCTGATATATCTGTGGCCCCTCTATAAACATGTACATCCTGAAGTCTACTCAACAGTCTTTTATCTACCAATACATAATCCAACAAACTACTGTCATTTCGCCCTACATCATATCGTGTATACTTATTTATCCTCTTTTTCTTAAAATATGTATTACCTATAACTAAACCCCTTTCTATACAAAGTTCAATCAAAGGGCTCCCATTATCATTTACACCTGGCACCCCAAACTTACCTACCACACCCTCTCTAAAAGTTTCTCCTACTTTAGCATTCAAGTCCCCTACCACAATTACTCTCTCACTTGGTTCAAAGGCTCCTATACATTCACTTAACATCTCCCAAAATCTCTCTCTCTCCTCTGCATTCCTCTCTTCTCCAGGTGCATACACGCTTATTATGACCCACTTCTCGCATCCAACCTTTACTTTAATCCACATAATTCTTGAATTTACACATTCATATTCTCTTTTCTCCTTCCATAACTGATCATTTAACATTACTGCTACCCCTTCCTTTGCTCTAACTCTCTCAGATACTCCATATTTAATCCCATTTATTTCCCCCCACTGAAACTCTCCTACCCCCTTCAGCTTTGTTTCGCTTAGGGCCAGGACATCCAACTTCTTTTCATTCATAACATCAGCAATCATCTGTTTCTTGTCATCCGCACTACATCCACGCACATTTAAGCAACCCAGTTTTATAAAGTTTTTCTTCTTCTCTTTTTTAGTAATTGTATACAGGAGAAGGGGTTACTAGCCCATTGCTCCCGGCATTTTAGTCGCCTCATACGACACGCATGGCTTACGGAGGAAAGATTCTTTTCCACTTCCCCATGGACAATAGAAGAAATAAAAAAGAACAAGAGCTATTTAGAAAAAAGAGAAAAACCTAGATGTATGTACATATATATATGCATGTGCGTGTCTGTGAAGTGTGACCAAAGTGTAAGTAGGAGTAGCAAGATATCCCTGTTATCTTAGCGTGTTTATGAGACAGAAAAAGAAACCAGCAATCCTACCATCATGCAAAACAGTTACAGGTTTTTGTTTCACAGTCATCTGGCAGGACGGTAGTACTTCCCTGGGTGGTTGCTGTCTACCAACCTACTACCTACATATATATATATATATATATATATATATATATATATATATATATATATATATATATATATATATATATATATATATAAATATTAGGGTAAGATATAAACAGCTATTGGAGGATAGATGGGCTAATGAGAGCATAGGCAATGGGGTTGAAGAGGTATGGGGTAGGTTTAAAAATGTAGTGTTAGAGTGTTCAGCAGAAGTTTGTGGTTACAGGAAAGTGGGTGCAGGAGGGAAGAGGAGCGATTGGTGGAATGATGATGTAAAGAGAGTAGTACGGGAGAAAAAGTTAGCATATGAGAAGTTTTTACAAAGTAGAAGTGATGCAAGGAGGGAAGAGTATATGGAGAAAAAGAGAGAGGTTAAGAGAGTGGTGAAGCAATGTAAAAAGAGAGCAAATGAGAGATTGGGTGAGATGCTATCAACAAATTTTGTTGAAAATAAGAAAAAGTTTTGGAGTGAGATTAACAAGTTAAGAAAGCCTAGAGAACAAATGGATTTGTCAGTTAAAAATAGGAGAGGAGAGTTATTAAATGGAGAGTTAGAGGTATTGGGAAGATGGAGGGAATATTTTGAGGAATTGTTAAATGTTGATGAAGATAGGGAAGCTGTGATTTCGTGTATAGGGCAAGGAGGAATAACATCTTGTAGGAGTGAGGAAGAGCCAGTTGTGAGTGTGGGGGAAGTTCGTGAGGCAGTAGGTAAAATGAAAGGGGGTAAGGCAGCCGGGATTGATGGGATAAAGATAGAAATGTTAAAAGCAGGTGGGGATATAGTTTTGGAGTGGTTGGTGCAATTATTTAATAAATGTATGGAAGAGGGTAAGGTACCTAGGGATTGGCAGAGAGCATGCATAGTTCCTTTGTATAAAGACAAAGGGGATAAAAGAGAGTGCAAAAATTATAGGGGGATAAGTCTGTTGAGTGTACCTGGTAAAGTGTATGGTAGAGTTATAATTGAAAGAATTAAGAGTAAGACGGAGAATAGGATAGCAGATGAACAAGGAGGCTTTAGGAAAGGTAGGGGGTGTGTGGACCAGGTGTTTACAGTGAAACATATAAGTGAACAGTATTTAGATAAGGCTAAAGAGGTCTTTGTGGCATTTATGGATTTGGAAAAGGCGTATGACAGGGTGGATAGGGGGGGCAATGTGGCAGATGTTGCAAGTGTATGGTGTAGGAGGTAGGTTACTGAAAGCAGTGAAGAGTTTTTACGAGGATAGTGAGGCTCAAGTTAGAGTATGTAGGAAAGAGGGAAATTTTTTCCCAGTAAAAGTAGGCCTTAGGCAAGGATGTGTGATGTCACCGTGGTTGTTTAATATATTTATAGATGGGGTTGTAAGAGAAGTAAATGCGAGGGTCTTGGCAAGAGGCGTGGAGTTAAAAGATAAAGAATCACACACAAAGTGGGAGTTGTCACAGCTGCTCTTTGCTGATGACACTGTGCTCTTGGGAGATTCTGAAGAGAAGCTGCAGAGATTGGTGGATGAATTTGGTAGGGTGTGCAAAAGAAGAAAAGTAAAGGTGAATACAGGAAAGAGTAAGGTTATGAGGATAACAAAAAGATTAGGTGATGAAAGATTGAATATCAAATTGGAGGGAGACAGTATGGAGGAGGTGAACGTATTCAGATATTTGGGAGTGGGCGTGTCAGCGGATGGGTCTATGAAAGATGAGGTGAATCATAGAATTGACGAGGGAAAAAGAGTGAGTGGTGCACTTAGGAGTCTGTGGAGACAAAGAAGTTTGTCCTTGGAGGCAAAGAGGGGAATGTATGAGAGTATAGTTTTACCAACGCTCTTATATGGGTGTGAAGCGTGGGTGATGAATGTTGCAGCGAGGAGAAGGCTGGAGGCAGTGGAGATGTCATGTCTGAGGGCAATGTGTGGTGTGAATATAATGCAGAGAATTCGTAGTTTGGAAGTTAGGAGGAGGTGCGGGATTACCAAAACTGTTGTCCAGAGGGCTGAGGAAGGGTTGTTGAGGGGGTTCGGACATGTAGAGAGAATGGAGCGAAACAGAATGACTTCAAGAGTGTATCAGTCTGTAGTGGAAGGACGGCGGGGGTAGGGGTCGGCCTAGGAAGGGTTGGAGGGAGGGGGTAAAGGAGGTTTTGTGTGCGAGGGGCTTGGACTTCCAGCAGGCATGCGTGAGCGTGTTTGATAGGAGTGAATGGAGACAAATGGTTTTTAATACTTGACGTGCTGTTGGAGTGTGAGCAAAGTAACATTTATGAAGGGATTCAGGGAAACCGGCAGGCCGGACTTGAGTCCTGGAGATGGGAAGTACAGTGCCTGCACTCTGAAGGAGGGGTGTTAATGTTGCAGTTTAAAAACTGTAGTGTAAAGCACCCTTCTGGCAAGACAGTGATGGAGTGAATGATGGTGAAAGTTTTTCTTTTTCGGGCCACCCTGCCTTGGTGGGAATCGGCCAGTGTGATAATAAAATAATAATAAATAAATATATATATATATATATATATATATATATATATATACATATATATATATATATATATATATATATATATATATATATATATATATATATATATATATATATATATATATATATATATATATATATATATACATATATATATATATATATATATATATATATATATATATATATATATATATATATATATATATATATATATATATATATATATATATATATTGTATGTTTAAGAACGCTTTAGAAGCATGGAACGAAAGAGTAGTGTCTAAAGCGTTCTTAAACATACAATATATATATATATATATATATATATATATATATATATATATATATATATACATATATATATATATATATATGTATATATACATATATACCTCTGGTGTAAATTGTGGGACCCATAGCCTCGGAGAAGTGGATAAAAAGGCTTCAAGGAAGAATATTTGGATTTCTTCCTGAAGCCATTTGAATATTCCACTTCCCCTACCACCCCATCTTTTGAACTATTTTTTTTTTTTTTTTTACCAATAGGAATATTTTATTACATAATATGGCACAGAAGATTTAAGAGATACATTGTTGATATAAAGGTGGCATATACGGTACATGTTGTTACGTGTGTATCACCGATTATAAGGCGAAAATCTCATCCAGCTCCTCAGAGCTGGGGCGTGTGCCCAAAATGCAGCATGCATTACCCCTTTGAACAGCCGCACTGAGCCGCTGGAACAGAAAACTAGCTGCCCTGGGATCCCTAGTTACCCTGATGAGTCTTTTTCCCAACTCCTTAAGGAAATTAGATGCACTCTTTCCCCATGAGCCAAGGGTCTCTGAGCCTATGGGAACAAACATATAATGATGGGCAAGTTCTCCATATTTTCTAGACTTTTGGGACTCCCTAAAGCTGGCAGCTGCCCCTCCTTCCTCCCTGGTGTATTGGAGATAGGTATCAGCCAAGGTAGATGCACATGTATAGTCCCACACCACCTGCTTCCCATCTGTCCAGGCTTGAAGGGTGATACCATCTGGACGCTTCTGGCTGCCATCAGATCTGCATAGTTGGGGTGGCTCCCTTACTGCTGGGCATCCAGCTGTTGTGAGGCTCCTCTTGATAATGTTATTAACCTCCTCATGTCTTGCAATCTTTCCCTCGGATTTACGGCACACAAGACCATGGTACCCGAATCGGTCTGCTGCTTCACTGCCACAAATACACCTGTGTTCGGCGAGAATAGGGGCGGCAAGTCGAAGGGCAACACCGATGCGGATGGTCTGTGGGTCGAGGCGTGTGCCAAGGCTGGAGTTGGGAACAGCCAACAGAAAGTCCCCAGCATGAGGGGCTCTCACTGCCAGGAGGCGGGCTCTATCCTTCCCTGACACACTCTGAAGCATCCTTGAGGCTATATTTTCCACTATTGGACCATCCCAGTGCGATTGTTTGTAGTTGTTGGGGGGAGCAGGTCTGGTTTCTGAGCCCGTTAGATTATCCCAGATCATATATATATATATATATATATATATATATATATATATATATATATATATGTCGTGCCGAATAGGCAGAACTTGCCATCTTGGCTTAAATAGCAACACTCATCTTGCCATATAGGACAAGCGAAAATTTGTGTATGGAATAATTTCGCCAAAATCATTCTGAACCTAACGAAAAAAATATATTTCACTGTGTTTGTTTAGTATTAAATTATTGTAAACAAATCTAAAATATATACAGTTGGGTTAGGCTAAAATAAATTGTTCTTGTTATAATAAGGTTAGGTAAGTTTTCTAAGATTCTTTTGGAGCAAAATTAAACATTTTTACATTAACATTAATGAAAAAAATATATCTTTAAACGTATAAGAGAAAATTTTAGAAAGGACTTAATTTTAAATGAGTTCTTGCTAATTGACCAGTTTTACATATTCGGCACGACATATATATATATATATATATATATATATATATATATATATATATATATTGTATGTTTAAGAACGCTTTAGACACTACTCTTTCGTTCCATGCTTCGGTATTGGAAATTTTGTCAATACAAATTTAATATTGTTTGCTGGCGTGAGCCGTAATAGATTAGGCTGTGTGGTAAATTTCTTTGTTGCTGCTTCGATTATTCTCGTGAATTTTAGCAATGTCTCAATTCGCCTTTTAGGAGGATTACTGCAGTGAATTTAAGTAACATTTAGTGCATATTTTCTTTTGTCGCTCGTTGAGTTTCCTATGATGGATTAATCTAGGATTTGGTTGAGAGCCTTACAGAGAATTTAGACGCATTGGCAGATGGGTCAATGAAGGACAAGGAAAACCTTAGAATAGACAATGGGAAAAAATTGTGTACTTGCCTATACGTATTCATATATGATTGTACGGATTGAGTCTCAGCTCCTGGCCTCGCCTCTTCGCTGGATTCACTCTCTCCTAGCTAGAACAAGAAGGGTCGTACCTTTGCCACTCCATTGTCCAGGTTTTCCCATTTCTTAACCACTCTAACGCTGAAGAAATATTTTCTAACATCTCTGCGACACCTCAGTAGTTGCATCTTCCAGCTGTGACCTCATGCTTTTGTTTCCTGTCTCCCGAAATCTCTCTCTCTCTCTCTCTCTCTCTCTCTCTCTCTCTCTCTCTCTCTCTCTCTCTCTCTCTCTCTCTCTCTCTCTCTCTCTACCCTAACAATTCCTCTGTTTATTACATCTTGTCATCATATTAACTCGTTTTTTTCTGGAATGTCATCATGTACGGCTCTCTTAATCTCTCCTCATTAGCTACTGGATTTATCTCGCTTTTTGACATGCTTGATCAGGACTTGGTTTTATGCTGCATTTTCCGCTTTGGCCTGACATATATCCCTTAAAGTGTCACGTAAGTCACCATGTTTAGACTCCTCAAGGTTAATTATATATTTGCTATACTTGTGTTTGCTGCAGTGGATACTCTGTCAGTGTGTGCCCCAGGCAACTTACCGAGTATGATGATCACCCTGAGGCCCTTTGCCTTGAAACAGGTTTGCAGCCTTCGACATCCGAGCCCATACTCTTTGAGTTTATCTACGTTAATTTCCCAATCTTCTTAACTTTTCCCTTGCTGGAGTTTAATTGTAATAGACGCATGTAATACCTGACCTGCATGCTGTCCAGGTTTATTTATAGCCTATCTTTTGCACACCTATTTGTATTCTCCTCTTTAGTTTCACATCATTTGGAAAAAGGGATACCTCTGACTGACCCTACAGTAATGCTCTTAGCCCGTCTTTTCTTACTCAACTTCCACCCATATGACAAACAGCCTGCCCTCTAGTGATAGCCTACAGATGAAGCTTGGGTCACGAATTTTTATGAGACAACGGTCTCGTTGCTACGGCTCCTGATCTGTTGAACACATCTCTCAGCTCTCGCCTCATGGCTTGGTACTCGAGGACATAGCTACTGAACAGATCAGAATATACTGCAGATAACAGAGTCTTTGCCTACCTGCTTCTACCACTACTAGCTAACTTATACTAGATTTGCCAGCTCGTTCCACAGCTCTGTCAGTGTTTCAGTATGTGGCCGACTTAACCTGTGGATGCATAGTAGATGGCTGTTCTTCACGCTGATATCACCTATGAAACCAGAATTACACTGGTGACAATGTGTAGGCTTTCCTTTTAGCCTAGGTGGCAGTTTGCAGGCCTGATCAGGGAGAGAAAGTCACGTGTGAAGTCACTTAATCTCCCCATCCTCGCATCATCCATTCTGTCAGCAGGCTGTACAGGCGTTCTGTAAGCGAATCACAGCGCAGTGAAGAAAGGATCACCTCAGATATTCAACGTCACTTTGTAGCTGCCAGCATCATAAGTCAGCTTACTCTTACAGCTTCATTACAACCATTTACAGAACAATAAAACTGGGTTTTAGTGGGGGGGTTTTCCGTGGACGAATTGTCAGAGGTCCGCCCTAATCACATATTGGATGGCCCGTTCCATCTCTTGCTGTACCTGTGGAAAATACTGTATATTTTCCGGAAACACGGTAATTTATAGATAAATATATGCCCTATATTGTATTTTTAAAAGAATTATGTTATCGAAAACTGAGCCTGCGTCTGCGCAGGAGACTCGCCATCTTGGTTTTGAATTTTGTACAAACGTTGGTGTAATAGGAAGAATTTTTCGTGCTCTAGAGGTTAAAATTGTGTTGACACCTCTCAAATAGGAGGCGAAATTGGTGGATGTGCATTCCTGCATAACTTGAGATATCAGACGACTGGACAAGACAGCTCCATGAACCTCAGATAAGCTCTCTAGATTTGTGTGTAATTCTGGCCAGCATTATTTTCATAGATTTAGTTAGAGTGAGGTTTTCTGAGTATGATACACATTAATCTCCAGTCAAATTGGTGAGTGATATTAAGATATATTTTCCTTCTGTTATGTAATTGTGTATATATATCACCATTTATTATTTTTAATATACAGTCCACAAATTTATATATTTACCAGTAATCCTGGTGTACGTATATTTCATTTAATTAATAGGTCCAGAGCAACTTGTGGATATGACAGTGGTAGGTATCGAAGGGGGACATTTTTGCGACCTAGGTGTCCCAAATTCCTACTTGTCTATGTAACTCTGATAAATAATAATTATCTTTGTTATCATTTTCTGTTATGTATATAATGAGTTACATTCAGATAAATACAATTTTCCACAGTACCACTCATTCTCACTTCCTCTATGTTGGGTTTTTGTATTCCCTGTAAATTCCGGGCCTAATCTGTGTCTGTAATCGTCAAATGTAACAAGGTTTCTCTGAGTGCCCAGGCTACTCAAAGCCACGGAAGAAGCCTCGTGGACGACCAAGCGAGGCCAAGCCAGCGACCAAGTGATGCCAGTCCGCACACTAGGAGTCAATTTTTCTCTACAGCTGCAGCAAACAGCTCTGCAATGTCTCTACAGTTATAGCAGCATCTACTGTATTTCTACAATATACCAACAGTTAAAGCAAACATCAGTGTTGCTTAAAGTTGGTACCTTAGTTATCTTAATTAGTGTTTTTCTAAGATATACATTGCCTGTTACTGCTTGTAGCGCCTGGCTAGTGACGTCAGCTGCTGCCATTTTAAGTCAGCGGTGTTCTGAAGTTTGGATCATTTTACATTGTAATGGGAGAGGAAGGTATCTACTGAGACAAAACCGAACCGTCGTCTTAAGCTCCCGTCTACTACATGCGGGTTATTTGTGTATTGTTCTGTCACGGTACCTTGTCTTTGTTATTTAAATTAGGACTATGTAATGTTATGGCAATCAAAGTTGCTACGTATATCTCCTATATTAATAGTAATAGATTTATTACCATTATTATTTTTACATAAATTATAACTTTTATAATAATTTTATTATCAATTACTATTATTATTATTATTATTATTATTATTATTATTATTATTATTATTATTATTATTGCTACTAATTATTATTGTAATTACTATTATCCGTGAGATTTAATAATGTTTAGAACTTAATTCATAAATAGTGGATAAAACATAATTGTAAATACCTTATTGGTGTGGTAGGAGGCTGAGCCTCACACCTCTATTGATTACTGATGGACCGATACTTGGCTGAGGAGGAAAAGAAATATTTTTAACTGTGGCTGGTAGTTAATACACTATTAGTCCTATTACCTCTTCTTTCATATTTTCATCCTTCCTCTTCTTTTCGAACTCCATTCATCCTCCACTTTCCTTTATCCATCACACCTTTAGTCTTATCCTTCAAACCTCTGGCATCCATGAATCCGACGTTTCCTTCCATTCTTCTGTTATACTTCTATTTTCATCCTTCAATTTAATCTCTTTTCTTCCATCCGCCTCTAAACTCCTGATTTTCCTGCTACTTTATACTTCTATCTCTACCCTTCCGTTTCCTTCCTTTATCGTCCTTCCTGCCAGCTTTCCATTCTATTGTAATTTTCCTCGCTTAATCTCCCTCTTCCTTCCAGCAAGGAGCGCTGAGGGACTGACCACCTCAAAATTACGTCTTACAAGGTGATGAACTGATAACATCGTCTCTACTGTTTCTGCTGCCTCCTCTGTATTGAACGGAATTAATCTTCTGTTTAGGCAAAAATTTCGATATAAAGATACCTAACTGTGGCACATCTGTCTTTTCAACTTGTCGGTATTGTATGCCATTATCATATTCACTATATAGATTAAGAGCAATGAGTGCAACATTCCCTCAAGACTCCAACATCTGACACTGGAAATACTGCATAAACTTTGGCCCCATTAGCGTCTCGAACCAAGAAACAAGAAACTAGCCATCCATTTGTTCATTAGAAAGTCAAATCCATGCTTAGAATTTCCTTTAGCTTGCCAAAATTTTAAAACCCTCACAAAATTTTGTATTAATTTCAGTTGTTTGTCTTTCAGTATGGCCTTAAGCAGATAAATACCGAATGGTCATTTGGTCTCCTGTTGTTATAGTTCTTGCTAACCTTTAAGTGGTATGTAAATAAATGGTTCATAGAACAGAAAGGACGATGAATTTAGACACTTGTATAACGTTTGTGTCTTTAATATGGAAGTGTTTTGCCACCCAGTGGTTCCTTAGTTCGATAGAGAGAGTAATGGTGCACCAAGAACAGAATTATTCTCTACCATCACTTGGATATCATGTCTTGACGACGACTTTATCATCACAGCCGCAGCGCTGAACTGTGGGACCGTCTGGTACCTGATTAAGAGAGATGAATGTCCAGTCTGTTTCACAGGGCCTCACCTCTCTCTAACGTCACATCACCCTCCCTCACCTCACACCACTCTCCCTCACCTTATATCACTCTCCCTTACCTCACCCTCCCTCAAGTCACCTTCCCGCACCTCATTCTCCTTCACCTCACCTTTCATTACCGCAGTCTACCGGACCCCGTAAGGTTTGAAACCTATCAGATATGAAGTTGTGGAGTTTTGAATAAAAGCCTTGGAGTAAGCAAGTGGAAGACGGTAACACTGTCCCTAACAATGTACAATAACAATGACAAAAACAACAGAACTTATGAGGTCACTAAACTTCTGAAAATTAAAAACTTCCTAAAAACAAAAGTTTTAAATGCTTCTCGGTTTTATTATATATATATATATATGTATATATATATGTGTATATATATATATATATATATATATATATATACATATATATATATTTTTATTTTTATTATCACACCGGCCGATTCCCACCAAGGCAGGGTGGCCCGAAAAAGAAAAACTTTCACCATCATTCACTCCATCACTGTCTTGCCAGAAGGGTGCTTTACACTACAGTTTTTAAACTGCAACATTAACACCCCTCCTTCAGAGTGCAGGCACTGTACTTCCCATCTCCAGGACTCAAGTCCGGCCTGCCGGTTTCCCTGAATCCCTTCATAAATGTTACTTTGCTCACACTCCAACAGCACGTCAAGTATTAAAAACCATTTGTCTCCATTCACTCCTATCAAACACGCTCACGCATGCCTGCTGGAAGTCCAAGCCCCTCGCACACAAAACCTCCTTTACCCCCTCCCTCCAACCCTTCCTAGGCCGACCCCTACCCCGCCTTCCTTCCACTACAGACTGATACACTCTTGAAGTCATTCTGTTTCGCTCCATTCTCTCTACATGTCCGAACCACCTCAACAACCCTTCCTCAGCCCTCTGGACAACAGTTTTGGTAATCCCGCACCTCCTCCTAACTTCCAAACTACGAATTCTCTGCATTATATTCACACCACACATTGCCCTCAGACATGACATCTCCACTGCCTCCAGCCTTCTCCTCGCTGCAACATTCATCACCCACGCTTCACACCCATATAAGAGCGTTGGTAAAACTATACTCTCATACATTCCCCTCTTTGCCTCCAAGGACAAAGTTCTTTGTCTCCACAGACTCCTAAGTGCACCACTCACTCTTTTTCCCTCATCAATTCTATGATTCACCTCATCTTTCATAGACCCATCTGCTGACACGTCCACTCCCAAATATCTGAATACGTTCACCTCCTCCATACTCTCTCCCTCCAATCTGATATTCAATCTTTCATCACCTAATCTTTTTGTTATCCTCATAACCTTACTCTTTCCTGTATTCACCTTTAATTTTCTTCTTTTGCACACCCTACCAAATTCATCCACCAATCTCTGCAACTTCTCTTCAGAATCTCCCAAGAGCACAGTGTCATCAGCAAAGAGCAGCTGTGACAACTCCCACTTTGTGTGTGATTCTTTATCTTTTAACTCCACGCCTCTTGCCAAGACCCTCGCATTTACTTCTCTTACAACCCCATCTATAAATATATTAAACAACCACGGTGACATCACACATCCTTGTCTAAGGCCTACTTTTACTGGGAAAAAATTTCCCTCTTTCCTACATACTCTAACTTGAGCCTCACTATCCTCGTAAAAACTCTTCACTGCTTTCAGTAACCTACCTCCTACACCATACACTTGCAACATCTGCCACATTGCCCCCCTATCCACCCTGTCATACGCCTTTTCCAAATCCATAAATGCCACAAAGACCTCTTTAGCCTTATCTAAATACTGTTCACTTATATGTTTCACTGTAAACACCTGGTCCACACACCCCCTACCTTTCCTAAAGCCTCCTTGTTCATCTGCTATCCTATTCTCCGTCTTACTCTTAATTCTTTCAATTATAACTCTACCATACACTTTACCAGGTATACTCAACAGACTTATCCCCCTATAATTTTTGCACTCTCTTTTATCCCCTTTGCCTTTATACAAAGGCAATATATATATATATATATAATATATATATATATATATATATGTTTATTTTGCAATTATATTTGGTTTAAAAAATACATGATTTTTTTGCACTTTAACAAAGTCCGAATTTATTTATATTTTCTGCAGAAAACACACGTTGTTAGTCGCACATCAAAAATTCAACTCAAAAATAGCTCAAAATAATATACTTCAGCGCTTCGTCTTCGTGGAAGACCGGAGGAGTCAGTCACTAGTTATCACATAGAAATCAATAAATTTGATAAAATTAGCACGTTTAATATTTTACACCTTAAGAGTGAAAGCCACTTCATATGTTAATAAAGCCGATGAACTCTGAAAGTTTGAAACCAAATAGAATAAACTTTCTCCGTTAATTGCTAATCAACAATTTCAGTAAAATTTCAGATTTGCAGCTAGACAGACTTAACTAACAGGGTGTCATCCCATTTAGGGACTGCATCAACGATAACAGTTTGAGGCCGAACTGAAGAGGCATTCTATAGTTATTGAATTGAAATCAAAATCACTCTTTATTTAATAAAAAATTGAGAAACTGGGACTTATGCAGCCCAGTAAAGAAGTGAACATTGTATTATGGCAGACACATCAGACCTGATGATTTTAAGTCCATCTCAAGAGTCATTCTTTAGTTTTTTGCAACGTTTCATGCAGTTCCATAGTTTAAACTTACTAAATGAGAAATTAGTAGACATACAAACTGAACTCCGCTAGTGCTATTCTGTCTGTAAAATACATTAACCTCTAAATATTAAAAACTTTCAGAAGAGACAGACTAAAACTTGTTTAAATTGATTTAATGAGAAAAAAATTCTCACTGTTTTACTCGTAAATTTAGAAGTGTGTCACTACACATCTATGTTTTACCCTCCAATTTAATTGAAGCGGAAAGTTACCTTAAGTCAAGCAGAGTCACTTTAAGTCAAGCAGCAGCGGCTGTTGAAAGATATCGGACTTATTCCAGGAATCTTGGGAAGGGTTGCTTAAATTTGTTTTTAGGATACGTCCATTTGTCAATAGTTTCATGAATTCTGGACTAGTTACCGTGCACCAGCGTTGGGAATTCTGGTGTTACGAAGGAAATGAATGAAAATGTTGCAGGAAGAAAAAAAGGAAAACAAAACTAATAGAAAATAAGTTCAGTCAAGGACCAAAATGTTCCCTACATGGAGTACCTAGTAAGATCCACTAAAATGTTCCCTACGTGGAGTACCTAGTAAGATCCACTAAAATGTTCCCTATGTGGAGTACCTAGTAAGATCCACTAAAATGTTCCCTACGTGGAGTATCTAGTAAGATCCACTAAAATGTTCCCTACGTGGAGTACCTAGTAAGATCCACTAAAATGTTCCCTACGTGGAGTACCTAGTAAGATCCACTAAAATGTTCCCTACGTGGAGTACCTAGTAAGATCCACTAAAATGTTCCCTACGTGGAGTACCTAGTAAGATCCACTAAAATGTTCCCTACGTGGAGTACCTAGTAAGATCCACTAAAATGTTCCCTACGTGGAGTACCTAGTAAGATCCTCGACTCGTCACCCTTGCACCTTCTTGACCCTGAGAGTCAAGATGGTGCAAGAATCTTTTACTTTCAGTTTGATACTTTAATGATTTGCAGATGCATTAGATTTGGTGAGCCACCAGGTAACTGTGACTTGTGATCTACGAAGAGAAAATGTTGAGGTTTTATTTCCGCCACAGCAATACTCCTGTGTAATTCTTGTGCCGGTGAGGAGACAGACAAATAGTTGGCGGATGATTTAGACAATAACACTATCTATTTGTTTTTATGAGGTTTTCTTCACTGGATTGGACCAAAGGTTACTCTGAGGAAAGGAAGACAGTTCGAGCTAATGGGTTTATATCTCCCAGTCTACCAACTCCTTTCGTTTATGATATTCGTAATTACCTGCTATTCTTGGTCCTTTGAAACCCAAGACTTGAAAGACGTCGAGTTTAGCTGGATGGAAAGCGATGTTAAATGAGTCTATCGGTCTGCTGAAATTTCCAGCGAAATTTTAATAAGGTTAAAAATATTCTTGGAATTTAAAGTGGGTGAGGAACATTGGGTGTCACGGTTGATTACATCCTCTGCTTCATATGCAGAGATTGCAACCTTCACTCGGCCTGCAAGAATTTCACTAGATCTTTTTATATTATTAATGAGAAACATATAATGAGTTTAAGCCACAATGCCGTTGTTGCAGCAACTATTAACGAACAGCTTACGAACGAAACTTTAGATGATGTTTCTGTCTTCTCTGCGTCATTATTAAATAGTGCCTTTGTAATGGGTCACGTTGGACCAAAATGTCTTATACAATTTCCCTTCCAAATTATGAATAAAAGTTGAGTTTAAACACATTAACTTGTAACTCACAAAACATGAAACTGCAAACTTTTTCTTCAACATGACATAATTTGAAAGTTCAATTCACTTCAGATACTGAGGAGTACATTGGAAAGGCAGATAGCATAGGACTTTTAAGTCAACACAAGGCTGAGATGGACTGTCTGCCTTTCTGTAGCATAGCGAATGTATATGTATTATATAGATGTTTATGGAACTGACAATATAGGAGAAGCCTCTCTCTCCATCCTCCATTCAATCCGGTCAATGCTGGCAAGTACAAGGGATAAAAATATACAATATCGTTATGAGAAAAATAGTATAGCATTTACAGCAGAGATTGAAGTCAATAGAAAGGATAGGCTACAAACTTCCACTACACTTCAGTGCTAGTCATACAGTATCCACCTGTGTTACTCTACTGCTAAGTACTGATATATGTTAACTACGGTACAGGTGGGGTAAGAACTCATGGCAAGCGAATAGTAAAACTCCAGGCCAGTGCGTATGTCACCGAGATTTCTATACCAGTGACTCCGCTACAAGTTACCACAGGTTCTGTATGTGAATACTGTGGGGCACGTTGACATATGTCACACCACTGGACTTACATCACCGCTTCTGTAACAACAATTATTAACTTTGGGGGTCCCGTTGTTTCCTTTTTGTTGATGCATTACTAGTATCTAGTTGAATCCCTTGAAAATGGCATCATCTGCCCGTCCAGTTAAATCTTTTACGACGGTATTGAGTTCACTTAAACAGCTGCGCAGCTTTGTTTGAGGTTATTGACAGGTGTTTGTTGAGTGTACGACACTTTTGCAGCTGTTGTGACCCTTGTCGAAGCTGTATGTCGTTATTATATCTAAGAATGCTGAGAGAAATACCTCAAAATGCATGTTGAAACACCTCAGAGTGTATGGTGTGGACACTTGTACAGGTGTATACTGAGGCAAAACCTCCAGATATGTGTTGAGAGATGCACCTCCAGGTGTGTGCCGAGAAATGCACCTCCAGGTGTAAGCTGAGAGATGCATCTCCAGGTGTGCTGAGAGATGCATCTCCAAGTGTGTGCTGAGAGATGCACGTCCAGGTGTGTTCTGTGAGATGCACCTCCAGGTGTGTGCTGAGAGATGCACCTCTATGTGTGAGCTGAGAGATGCACCTCCAGGTGTGCGATGAAAGATGCACGTCCAGGTGTATGCTGAGAAATGCACCTCCAGGTGTGTGCTGAGAGATGCACCTCCGAGAGTGTGCTGAGAGATGCATCTCCAGGTGTATTCTCTGAGATGCACCTCCAGGTGTGAATTGAGAGATGCACCTACAGGTGTGTGGTGAGAGATGCATCTCCAGGTGTGTTTTGTGAGATACACCTCCAGGTGTGTGCTGAGACATGCACCTCTAGGTGTGTGCTGAGAGATACACCTCCAGGTGTGTGCTGAGAGATGTACCTTCAGGTGTGTGCTGAGAGATACACCTCCAGGTGTGTGCTGAGAGATGCAGTACCAGGTGTGTGCAGAGAGATGCACCTCCATGTGTGTGCTGAAAGATGCACCTCCAGGTGTGTGCTGAGAGATGCACCTCCAGGTGTGTACTGAGAGATGCATCTACAGGTGTGTGCTGAGAGATGCATCTACAGGTGTGTGCTGAGAGATGCACCTCTAGATGTGTGCTGAGAGATGCACCTCCAGGTGTGTGCTGAGAGATGCACCTCCAGGTGTGTGCTGAGAGATGCATCTACAGGAGTGTGCTGAGAGATGCGCCTCTAGGTGTGTGCTGAGAGATGCACCTCCTGGTGTGTGCTGAGAGATGCACCTCCTGGTGTGTGCTGGGAGATGCACCTCCAGGTGTGTGCTGAGAGATGCACCTCCAGGTGAGTGCTGAGAGATGCACCTACAGGTGTGTGCTGAGAGATGCACCTCCGGGTGTGTGCTGAGAGATGCACCTCCAGGTGTGTGCTGAGAGATGCACCTCCAGGTGTGTTCTGAGAGATGCGCCTCCAGGTGTGTGCTGAGAGATGTACCTCCTGGTGTGTGCTTATAGATGCACCTCCAGGTGTGTGCTGAGAGATGCACCTCCAGGTGAGTGCTGAGAGATGCACCTACAGGTGTGTGCTGAAAGATGCACCTCGGGTGTGTGCTGAGAGATGCACCTCCTCGTGTGTGCTGAGAGATGCACCTCCAGGTGTGTGCTGAGAGATGCGCCTCCAGGTGTGTGCTGAGAGAAGCACTTCCAGGTGTGTTCTGAGAGATGCACCTCCAGGTGTGTGCTGAGAGATGCACCTCCAGGTGTGTGCTGAGAGATGCACCTCCAGGTGTGTGCTGAGAGATGCACCCCCGGGTGTGTGCTGAGAGATGCACATCCAGGTGTGTGCTGAGAGATGCACCTCCATTTGTGTGCTGTGAGATGCACCTCCAGGTGTGTGCTGTGAGATGCGCCTCTAGGTGTGTGCTGAGAGATGCACCTCCAGGTGTGCTGAGAGATGCGCTGCCACTTGTGTGCTGTAATATCATGGTGGTGGTAGTGTAGTATCACGGTAGTGGTAGTGCAGCATGATGATGATGGGTAAGTGGAGATTCCTACCAAATCCCATACCACTCTGGTAAGAGATTCATCAGGGTGGCAGGGATGCTTTCGGTTAGTAGTGTTAGCAGGGTTAATGGCAGGATTGAGAAACAAAGCAGATTCTTGCGTGATGTGACGTCATGAAAAGGGATGTAGCATAATTTTTAGCAGAGTAGCGGAAGGGTCGTACAAGGGTAGTTGTGTGTGGTAGTTCGTGCTATGTTGGTCGTGGTGGGGGGAACAGAGTTGGCAGGATATAGTTGGTGACAGTGTGGCGAAATGGAGAAAACAGTGTTGTGGCAGGGGCTGTGGCAGGCGTGGCAGCAAGGGTGGTGGCAGGGATGGTGTCAGGGGTGGCAGCAGAGTGCGGGCTGCTTAAAAAAGTTGAGAGAACCACTTGGGAGGATTAGTGATAAACACAAGGGTTGGGAACCTTCAAGACACACCATCCTTTCTAATATTAATATCCTGCCTTCCTGAGAAATAGATGATGATGACAAAATGGTAAAGAAGAAGAATTGAGAAAAGGAAGAAGAGAAGGAGGTTGAAGAGGAGGAGGAGGGCCAAAACGAGAGGGAAGAGGAGTAAGAGGAAAGGAGCAGGAGGTATAAAAGAGGAAAAGGAAATGAACTGCGAGAAAGGGTAGAGAGAGAGAGAGAGAGAGAGAGAGAGAGAGAGAAAGAGGGGGGAGGCTCTGCACCTCGTTAAAGAAGAAAGAGCTTGGGATGTGCATATACCAGGCACATCATCAGCAGAATACAAAAACTCAATCACTTCGGCAGTGAGTGCTAATTTTCCAATTTTACGTTGAGTTTTCATGAATCTCAACACGGTATCATTCGTGGTACTGTTCACTGTACATGTTAGGAGCGCCTTGATGTATTCATCACTGTATACAACCCTCATAATACACATTAAAAATATGAAGAAAACCAAGAAGTATGCAGAGACACTTTCCTCATACCTTGAACTATGAATCAAGACGGTAGTAACCGAATCTCACGACAATAAACGATAAAGGAACAAGGGTAGACATAAATGAATATAAAAAATATTTACCGTGGATGACTAAACAGTAAGGCAGGATTAAAGACAGAGATGAGACAGATGGATGCCTGTGATTGATCCAGTCTTAAGGTGATTAGGGAGTGGAATGATCATGACATGATTAAGAAATAGTGGCGGCAGGTGATACTTACGTTACAGTTTTCAGAATAAGTATGACAGGCAAACAAAAGGCGGGGCCAGGAGCTGAAGCTCCACCCTAAACAATCAGAAATGGAAGAATAGGCTGTGACGCGAGCACACTGGAGGTTCGTGTACTTGATGATAATTACTGGAGTCTCCTGGAAATATAAACAGCGTACTGACCACTGACCTCAGTACGCTGAGGTCAGTGGTCACATGTGGTCATACCTGCCTAAGCTCTTGGGAGTTAGCGTGGGCTGTTACCAAGCACCATAGCTTGTTGTAGTGTTTTAGAACATCAGGTTAAAGTGTTGAAGAAGGAGATCCTACTTCTTCAGGAGGAAAATAGAAGGCTGAAGCTTCGCATAGATGAGTTTGGGAGTGAGTGTGAGAAGAATTTAGCTGGTAAGGAGGAAATGATCATCAGCAGTGAGAGTGGCAGCCGCTTTAAGTGGCAAGTGGTTCACAGTTCAGGAAGAAGGAAGATGAGGAGAGTTAACAGAGAAGATGTGAAGGTAGGAAATAGATTCTCTGTTCTCCAATACGAGTGTACTTCAGTGGTTAGTGAGATTGAAGGTACCACTGAGTCCCCTGCTAATCAAGGTAAGAGTATTTTAATAGTAGGCGATTCTCAGGAAAGATATATGGACCGTGCATTTTGAAGCAGAGAAAGGTCAGACAGAGAGTGTGCCTTCCTGGAGCTGGTGTTGGTGACATAGTCAGCAGGTTGGATAATATTATGTAAGATAATGGGAACAAGCCCATTATCTGTCTTAGTGCTGGGGGTAATGACATTGGGAAGGGCAGGAGAGAGGAGCTGCTGGATAAGTACAGGTCAGCCATAGAAGTAGTTAGGTCTAAGGGAGGGATCCCAGTCATATGCAGCATCTTGCCTAGAAAGGGAGTGGGCAATGAATGGATGTCTAGGACAAATGGTATAAATTGCTGGCTAGACAGGTACTGCAAGGAACTTGCAATCCCATTCATTGATAACTGGGACCTATTCTTTGGCAAACATGATATGTATGCAAGGGATGGGGTGCATCTCTCTGCGGATGGAGTGGTTGCACTAGCTAATTCAATTGAGAGGGTAATTAATGACTTGTCTAGGAATTTAAATTGATAGATTATAGAGGTATGTGTGTTTGTGAGAAACAATCAGGCTGCAGTATTAGGGTTAAAAACAGCAGTTATTACCGAGATACCTCAGGCATATGTTTAAAAGACAATATACAAAATAAAATTGATAGTAATGGCAAATCAATTGATCAACAAACAATGGTAGCAGAGGGCAACGAGTGACTAGCTCCCTTAAGGTTTACAAATAGTAGGAGTCTAAGAAATAAGATAGATGAGCTAAGATTACTTGCAAGTGCAGGTAATATAGATATTATTGGTATAACAGAGACCTGGTTCAACCTGAAAGATAGAGAAATGCCTTCTGAATGCAACATACAGGGTTATAAACTATCCTACACTGACAGGGTCAACAGGAAGGGTAGTGGAGAGGCGATGTAGGTCAGAGAAAATTTAAATTGTTGTCTTAGACATGATATCAGATTAGAAACATCGAACACAGAATCTGTTTGGGTACAGTTTCTCGAGGGACGTGACAAATTAATTTTGGGTGTGATTTATAGGCCCCCAAACCTTGGTAGGGAGTGCAGTAAGCTGTTATGGGACGAAATTCATAAGGCATCTGGATATGAAAATGTTGTGATAATGGGAGATTTTAACTTCAGACAAATTGATTGGAACAATATGACAGGAAATCTTGAGTCTAGTGACTTTATTGATACGGTTCAGGATTGCTTTTTAGAACAGCTTGTGACAGACGCAACTACAAGAAACCATCTGCTTGACTTGGTTCTTGCCAACAAATATTCACTAATTAATAATCTTGAGGTTAATGATGAGCTTGGGGAAAGTGATCACAAATCACATAGTTTCAATATATCATGCAATTACCCAGATAACTGCAATCAAATCTCTGTCCCAGATTTTTGCTTTGCCGACTTCATGGGACTGAAAAATTACTTGGGTGGGCTAAATTGGGATGTCCTGACTATGGGTCTGGTAGGTGATCTTGATTGCCAATTAGATGTTTTTAGAGCATAGTTCTAGCTGCACAGTCAATTTTTGTTCCGAGAAGGGAAATTAGATCAAACAAAAATGGTCCCAAATGGATGAACAATACAGAGGCATATATAGGCGTATCAAAAGAGGGTATGGGCAGTCAAGGAATCAATATATTCAATTAAAGAGAGAAATAAAGAAAGGAATAAGAAAAGCAAAAAGAGATTATGAGGCTAAGGTCGCAATGGATTCGAAGTAAGATTAGGGACAAGATTGGCCCACTTAAGAGTAACTCTGGTCAGATCACTGAGAGTGATAAGGATATGTGTGAAATTCTCAATACCTACTTCCTTTCAGTTTTCACCCAGGAAAATACTAGCTATATTCCTGAAATAATAGATTGCTGTAACTAGTGATATGGTCCTCAGACAAATAGAGAAACTAAAACCTAACAAATCCCCAGGCCCTGATGATCTGTTTACAAGGGTGTTAAAGGAATGTAAAGAGGAACTTAGCATGACTTTGGCTAATCTTTTTAACATATCACTACAAACTGGCATAGTGCCTGATAAGTGGAAAAATGACTAACGTAACACCTATTTACAAGGCAGGTGACAGGTCCTTGGCTTCGAACTATAGACCAATAAGCCTTACCTCCATAGTGGGAAAATTTATGGAATCAATAATTGCCGAAGCAATTCGTAGCCATCTTGATAGGCACAGATTGATTAATGAATCTCATCACGGTTTTACAAAGAGGCGTTCCTGTCTTACGAATTTACTAACTTGTTTCACTAAGGTGTTTGAGGAGGTAGATCATGGTAATGAATATGATATTGTGTATATGGACTTCAGTAAGGCGTTCGATAGAGTTCCACATCAGAGGCTATTGAGGAAACTTAAGGTACACGGAATAGGAGGAAAAAAATTTTTCTGGGTAGAGGCATGGCTGACAAATAGGCAGCAGAGAGTTTGCATAAATGGCGAGAAATCAGAAGGGGGGCACGTCACAAGCGGTGTTCCTCAGGGGTCAGTGTTGGGCCCGTTGTTGTTCACAATTTACATAAACGACATAGATGAGGGAATAAATAGCGACATAAGTAAATTTGCTGATGACACCAAAATAGGCCGTCCAATTCATTCTAATGAGGACACTAGAGCACTCCAGGATGATTTGGATAGACTAATGCAATGGTCGGAGAAGTGGCAGATGGAGTTTAATACTGACAAATGCAAAGTTCTAAATGTTGGACAGTTAAATAACCATACCACATATAAACTAAATAATGTAGATCTTAATACTACTGATTGCAAAAAGGATTTATGAGTTCTGATTAGCAGTAATCTAAAACCAAGTCCACAGTGCATTAGTGTTTGCAATAGAGCTAACAGAATTCTTGGCTTCATATCTAGAAGTATAAATAATAGAAGTCCTCAGGTTGTTCTTCAACTCTATACATCCTTGGTTAGGCCTCATTTAGACTTTGCTGCTCAGTTCTGGTCACCGTATTACAGAATGGATATAAATGCTCTGGAAAACGTACAAAGGAGGATGGCAAAGATGATCCCATGTATCAGAAATCTTCCATATGAGGATAGACTGAGGGCTCTGAATCTGCACTCTCTCGAAAGGCCTAGAATTAGGTGGGTTATGATCAATGTGTATAAATTGAAAACAGGAATAAATAAAGAGGATGTAAATAGCGTGCTGAAAATTTTCAGCTAAGACAGGACTCGCAACAATGGTTTCAAGTTCGAAAAATTCAGATTCAGGAAGGATATAGGAAAGCACTGGTTTGGTAATAGAGTTGTGGATGAGTGGAACAAACTCCCGAGTACAGTTATTCAGGCTAAAACGTTGTGTAGTTTTAAAAATAGGTTAGATAAATACATGAGTGTGTGTGAGTTGGACCTGACTAGCTTGTGCTGCTAGGTCTGGTGCCGTGCTCCTTCCTGGAGTGGAGGTGACCAGACTGGGTGGGTCATTGGGCTAATCCGCTGGGGAAATGAACCTTCTCTGCATGGGTCAGTAGGCCTGTTGCAGTGTTCCTTCTTTCTTATGTTCTTATATGCAGTATAATGTGATATTTTATTGACAACGTTTCGCCCACACAGCTGGTTTTATCGGGTCACAAACGGATCTACCTGGGTAGAAGGTACGTGAGTATTTATAGGATGAAGTCAGGTTGAGAATGCTGGGTTAGGTGGAGAATGCTGCATGTGATGATCTACCGAGTAGGGTTGTAGAGTCTAATACCTTGGGTAGCTTGGAAGAAAGATTGGATAAGTATTTGAGTAGAACTTCTGCAGTGTTCCTCCATTCTTATGTTCTTATGTGGGATAGCGATGAAGAAGTTTCTTTGCAAGTAGTTAAGCTATGATATAGAAGCCGTTGTTCTGGTTAAAGTTGTTGGATATACAGATAAGTGATGATTCCAGGATTCTTCGGTATTGAGTGTTGTCTTCTCTGGCGATAAGTCTTGCGTTTCTGTAGTTGATTAAATGGTTGTGTGAATTACGGTGTTGTACACGGGCATTCCTTGAATCGTCAGATTTGCCTGCCTACTGGTGTTCTGAAATACGTGTTTGGAGGTCTCTCGATGTTTCTCCCACGTATAATTTGCTGCAGTCATTACAAGGAATTGTGTATACCCCTGCAGAGGATGGAAGCTTGTCCTGTCTATTAATGGTAATGTCCTTGATGGTCGTGGTTGTGGAGGTAGATACTCGGAATGAGGTTTTGAAGAAGATGTTGGAAACGTGTTTGGCAATGGAGATGGTGGGGAGGAGTATATACCTCTTCTCGGCAGTGTCTTCTCTGGGTGTGTTGAAGATGTTTAATGCCCGTCTTCTGCAGTCTCTGATGAAATGACGAGGATAGTGAAGTTTAGAAAATGCTTGTTCAATTATAGTGCATTCTTCCTCAAGGAACTCATTGGTGCAGATTCTGAGTGCGCGCAGGAAAAAACCAATGACAACACCACGTATAGTTTTGGTGTCGTGGTGAGAGTAGAAGTGGAGAGGATCGTGTTGGTTGGTAGGTTTTCGATAGATTTTAAAACGATGGTCATGGTTAGCTTTGCAGAGAAGAACATTGAAGAAAAAAAGAGTTTTGTCGAGTTCTTCAGGTGTGAACTGGATTGAGGGCTCGACTTAGTTGTGCTTGTGTTGGAGAGCTTGAATGTTGAAGCTTCTGGCAGTTATGATGAGAATGTCGTCAACATAACGGAGCCAGGTGACAGAAGAGAGAATAATAAAGGAAAAGCGTTGAGCTTCCAGGTGTTCCATGTATAGGTTGGCCAGGACGGCACTGAGTGGCGAACCCATGGGTAGTCCAAAAGTCTGTTGAAAAGCCAACACATAGTTCAGTAAGGTCGATGAAATCGCTGGCTGGAATAGGAAGGTCAAGTGAATTGTCAATCTTCCTGCGCAAGAGATCGATGGCTTGTGTAATAGGTACTTTGATTAGGTTAGGTTAAGTTAGGTTAGGTTAGGTAAGGGTTGTCAGGAAAAAGGACAAGTGTTTTCTGACGCGGGTCTTAGTCGTATGATGACCAGCAGCTGGAGCTTTTGGTTATTTGACAAAGGTCTTCCTCTTAAGCAGCAAGTAAAATATTAAAAACACGTGGATACTAACAAAGTTCATGGTACAGCCTATTTTTGGTCTATAATATTCCAGGAATACGATGAAGACGCATCCCATTTACTCTTATAAATATTCTTTATCAAATAACTATCTGTTCTACAAGGTAACACATAGAAAATAAAAAAGAAAACACAATAGAGTACTTGCAGTGAGAGTGATGCAACACTCTTCACATATTTGAGTCCATCTTTTTGTGTAGTCGAGCTGAGAGCCCATTGAAGATTGCTCTCCTCATCAAGTTTCTTTCGCCACTTTGTTCTGATATCAACCAGGGCTGAAAAGCCAATCTCGCTCAGATACGTTGATGAAAATGTGATAATGATTTGAGGGGTTTCATAGCACCTGTTCTTGTATACTGCTAAGTATTTCACCCAAATAATTTCCAAGGTAACGTTCATAAAGTATTTGACACAGTCAAACATCACTTCAAGAAGCTGCTCTTATATATCCTCATATATAAGTTATTTGATGAAGAATATTTGTAAGAGTAAATGGAATATCCCTTATGAGTATCCCTGGAATATTATAGACGAAAAATAGGCAGTACCATGATTTTCATTAGTATTCGCGTGTTTTTAACATTTCTCTTACTGCCTGAGCGGAAGGCCTTTGTCAGGTAATCAAAAACTCCAGCTGCTGGTCATAATACGATTAAAACCAGCGTCAGGAAACGCCTGTCCTTTTTCCAGAGCACCTTTACCTAACCTAACCTAACCTAACCTAACCTAAACTAAACTAAACTAACCTAACCTAACCTAAACTAACCTAACCTAACCTAACCTAACCTAGCCTAACCTAACCCAAACTAACCTAACCTAACCTAACCTAACCTAACCTAACCTAACCTAAACTAACCTAACCTAACCTAACCTTACCTAACCTAACCTAACCTAACCTAGCCTAACCTAACCTAACTTAACTTAACCTCCTACCGCTTTGCATTAAAAATCTTGATACAGTAAGAAAACTTTTCAAAAAAAAAAATCCCCCCAAAATGTTGACGGGTTTGTGTATAAGATTCCTTGTAAAATATGTAATAAAATTTATTACGGTCAAACCGGAAAAAATCTTCAGCTAAAGTTAAAAAAAAAAAACAGATATATAGCATTAGAAGTGGACACAATTCTAATGCTCTGTTTATTCATTTGAGAGATTTAACCCTCCAACTGATTATCAAAAATCTAAGAAAGTTGTATCAAGTAAGTCAATGGTCTAGAGGAATATAATAGAATCAAGAAGCATAAAAAATAGTTTTGAAAATAATATGAATATTACTTTTGAGTTATACAAATTGGATTCAATTGTAATTAATAAAATTTGGGAAGCATTTAAGATACATTAGTCAAGTAAAATTCTTAATTTTTGGGTAGTAGATTAGCTGTCTCACAGATCCTTGACTACCTACCTACATCATCATAAAAAACACAGGTGTTGTAAAGTAATTGCAAGGTGTAGGCTCGTACTTATATGCCTTTCTTTTGACCTTTTATTTTTACAGTTTCTTGATAATGTGAGAAGTCACGAAAGCGTTTGTAATTTCACTACTTTTCACAGTGGTTGTTCTGCATATTTTGATATCACCTGTATACTGTGATCTTATTGCAAATATGTAGGTAGAACGAATCAAAATTTTCTCTTATACGTTAAAAGACATATTTTTTTTCATTTATATTAATGTAAAAATTAATAATTATCTATCAAAAGAATAACACAACGTACGTGTCATCCTATCCACTACGCCATCGATCTTATAAACAACATGATACTAGCGAACTAGGTTTGTTTCATGTTGCGAGGACACTCGTGGCAGTGAACACTCAAGGATTAATTTCAGCCTCCTCCTGTATGAATACCCACCTCACCAAGCAGTAGTGAAACAGTTACTAAACTCTTTCAATACTACTGCCACGAGTGTCCTCGCAACATGAAACAAGCCTAGTTCGTTAGTTTCATGTTATTTGTAGGATCGATAGCGGAGTAAATAGGCTGACATGTACGTTGTGTCGTCTCTTGAGGCGGGACTATGCGTCGTGGGGTCGAACGCTGGCCTGCCGCATTTATATATATATATATATATATATATATATATATATATATATATATATATATATATATATATATATATATATGCAAAACAACCACTCTGAAAGAATAGAGAAATTCCAAGCGCTTTCGTGACTACTCACATTATCAAGGAACTATGAAAGTAAAGCATCCAAGGAAGCTATATGAGGGGTCTGGCCAGCACCTCCCTATCAGATCCCACAACGGTTAAACACCTGACGCGCGCCGACCCAACTTGGATAGGTCCTTTGCACAACTCACCCCACAAACTATTCTACCCAAGAAAATTTAAAAATTATTTGCCCAGTGTATTATTAAATTCTTCCCAAATTCTATTAATTATAAATGGATCTAATTTATATAAACCAAAGGAAATATTCATATTATTGTCAAAACTGCTTTTTATGAAACAAGATTCAATTATATTCCTGTCCACCATGGACTTGCTTGATACTACTTTCTCAACTTTTTGAAAATCAATTGGATGGTTAAAATCTCTTACATGAATAAATAGAGCATTGGAATCTTGTCCAGTTCTAATGCTATATTTATGTTGTTTTAATCTTAGTTCGAGATTTTTACCAGTTTGACCGTAATAAACTTTATCGCAAATTTTACAAGGAATCTTATAGACACATCCATCAGCATTTTGGGGGGAATTCTTTATCAAAAGTTTTTTTTACTGTATCAAGATTTTTGAATACAACTTTAATATTAAAAGTCTTAAGAAGAGAAGGCATATCAACCAAGTTTTCATGGTAAGGGAGAACCAGCATATTTTTAGTTGAATAAGGCTGGTTGTCCCTTTTTGGATTGTAAAAAGTATTTCTAGCAACTTTAAAAGATTTATCAATTACATTTCTTGGGTATTTTAAATCATTACCTATTTCATAAATTTTGGATATTTCCTCATCTATGAACTCAGGACTACAAATTCGTAAAGCTCTCAAAAACATTGATGAGAAAACTGACAGTTTGACTCTATCTTGAAGCGAGGAATAATAGTGGACATAGGAACAGTTATTTGTAGGTTTTCTGTAAATTTTAAATTTGAATTCATTATTACCCTTAATAATTAAAACATCTAGAAAAGGCAATGAGTTATTTTCTTCAAACTCAACAGTAAAGTTTATAGAATGGGCTAAGCTATTTAATTTTCCTAGGAAATGGTGTATATCTACATTTTTGGGCATAAGACACAAAATATCATCAACATATCTGAACCATTTAGCTATATTAGGGAGGATTGTGTTAAGTAACCTTGTTTCAAAAAATTCCATGTATAGGTTACTATGAACAGGTGAAAGAGGATTTCCCATTGTCATACCAAACTTCTGAGTGTAAAACTTATCATTAAATACAAATTTTGCATCAACAGTGCAAAGTTTAATAAGTTTAATGATAGTAGGAACTGGCAATGGTAAATCATAGTTAACGAGTTCTTCAGATAAGAAACTTAATAAATCATCAACAGGAACTTTCGTAAACAAGGAAGTAACATCAAAACTAACCATGTTAAAATCATTTAAGTCAGTCAAGGAGCTTAATTTATCAACCAAGTCTATGTTGTTTTTAACATTAAAGTTAGAAATTTTGCCAACAATAGGGCTCAAAATATCAACAAGCCAAGAATTCTTCAACACTTGTTCAACCTTTGGACGAAGACCTACTTCGACTAGTGGATGGTACCACTATGACCTCGCATCCACCTGCTTCACCTCACCTCACTACAGTATATAAGCCACGTCTACGGCCCTATGCTGTACATTCTACAAGATTGATGGACTGAACACATCGACTCCAGGTTGAGGGACTGATTACCTCATACTCCTCCTCTCCTTACGCCTTCCTCTTTGTATTGGACTGATGAAGCCACTGTGTGGCGAAACGTTTCCTGAATAAAGATTCCCATATGCTGCATAAGTGTCTCAATCTTCAATTAAAAATATGTTGGTTCCCCCTTACCATGAAAACTTGGTTGATATGCCTTCTCTTCTTAAGACTTTTAATATTAAAGGTTTTTAAAAAATCTTGATACAGTAAAAAAACTTTTGATAAAGAATTCCCCCCAAAATGCTGATGGATGTGTCTATAAGATTCCTTGTAAAATTTGCGATAAAGTTTATTACGGTCAAACTGGTAAAAATCTCGAACTAAGATTAAAACAACATAAATATAGCATTAGAACTGGACAAGATTCCAATGCTCTATTTATTCATGTAAGAGATTTTAACCATCCAATTGATTTTCAAAAAGTTGAGAAAGTAGTATCAAGCAAGTCCATGGTGGACAGGAATATAATTGAATCTTGTTTCATAAAAATCAGTTTTGACAATAATATGAATATTTCCTTTGGTTTATATAAATTAGATCCATTTATAATTAATAGAATTTGGGAAGAATTTAATAATACACTGGACAAATAATTTTTAAATTTTCTTGGGTAGAATAGTTTGTGGGGTGAGTTGTGCAAAGGACCTATCCAAGTTGGGTCGGCGCGCGTCAGGTGTTTAACCGTTACCGTTATGGGATCTGATAGTGAGGTGCTGGCCAGACCCCTTATATAGCTTCCTTGGATGTTTTACTTTCATAGTTCCTTGATAATGTGATTAGTCACGAAAGTGCTTGGAATTTCTCTATTCTTTCAGAGTGGTTGTTTTGCATATTCTGAAATCACCTGTTTACTGTGATCTTATTGCATATATATATATATATATATATATATATGTATATATATATATATATATATATATATATATATATATATATATATATATATATATGTCGTGCCGAATATGTAAAACTGGTTAATTAGCAAGAACTCATTTAAAATTAAGTCCTTTCTAAAATTTTCTCTTATACGTATGAAAATATATATCCAAGGCAGCCAGCTTTCAGGGAGAAGGCTTACAGCTTTTCATCTCATCCCCTGCATGCATCAGCCTTACTAGAGTTATTAACAATGCAAGGAATTCGCAAGAGCAGGCGAAATATACACAAACACTGATCTCTAGCTGAAGGAGACTCGAACCTACGAACCTTTAAACAAGGTACGCAGTGCTTTACCAATCTACCCACACTGGACCAATTCCTTGGAGTCCAGCTTGCGCTAGACTGTTTGTGTATATTTCGCCTGCTCTTGCGAATTCCTTGCATTGTTAATGTCTCTAGTAAGGCTGATGCATGCAGGGGATGAGATGAAAAGCTGTAAGCCTTCTCCCTGAAAGCTGGCTGCCTTGGATCAAAGTCTAGCGCAAGCTGAACTGCAAGGTATTGGTCCAGTGTGGGTAGATTGGTAAAGCACTGAGTACCTTGTTCCAAGGTTCGTAGGTTCGAGTCTCCTTCAGCCAGAGATCAGTGTTTGTGTATATTTCGCCTGCTCTTGCGAATTTCTTGCATTGTTAATATCTCTAGTAAGGCTGATGCATGCAGGGGATGAGATGAAAAGCTGTAAGCCTTCTCCCTGAAAGCTGGCTACCTTGGATCAAAGTCTAGCGTAAGCTGGATTACAAGGTATTGGTCCAGTGTGGGTAGATTGGTAAAGCACTGCGTACTTTGTTCTAAGGTTCGTAGGTTCGAGTCTCCTTTAGCCAGAGATCAGTGTTTGTGTATATTTCGCCTGCTCTTGCGAATTCCCTGCATTATTAATATCTCTAGTAAGGCTGATGCATGCAGGGGATGAGATGAAAAGCTGTAAGCCTTCTCCCTGAAAGCTGGCTGCCTTGGATCAAAGTCTAGCGCAAGCTAGACTCCAAGGTATTGGTCCATTGTGGGTAGATTGGTAAAGCACTGCGTACCTTTTTCCAAGGTTCGTAGGTTCGAGTCTCCTTCAGCCAGAGATCAGTGTTTGTGTGTATATATATACATATATATATATATATATTTTATATATATATATATATATATATATATATATATATATATATATATATATATATATATATATATATCAATAACAACACTGCACTAGCCAAAGATTCGAACCCATGTTGTACTGGCCTGCCCCATGGTAAGCGAGAAGCACATGACGCTTTAAACCACAGGACCACCCAACCCTACAAGAATGGCGCAGCCTGCCACAGCTAGCTCTTGTACCGCCATCCGAGGGCATACGGAGGTGTGGGAGCTTCTAAGCTAATTTCATTCTCATCCATGTTTGGTGTACTAGCCTCACGAGCAGAATTTATATATTCTTGTAACCACGAACGAGTGGTATTGAGCAATAACAACACTGCGAGAGTCAAGGTTTGTAGGGTTTGGTGGTCCTGTGGTATAAAGCGTCATGTGGTTCTCGCTTACCATGAGGCAGGCCAGTACAACATGGGTCCGAATCCATGGTTAGCGCAGTGTTGTTATTGATCAATACTACTCGTTCGTGGATACAGTATATATATATATATATATATATATATATATATATATATATATATATATATATATATATATATATATATATATATATATATATATATATATATATATATATATATATATATATATATATATGTCGTGCCGAATAGGCAGAACTTACGATCTTGGCTTAAATAGCAACGCTCATCTTGCCATATAGGACAAGTGAAAATTTGTGTATGCAATAATTTCGCAAAAATCATTCTGAACCTAACGAAAAAAATATATTTCACTGTGTTTGTATAGTATTAAATTACTGTAAACAAATCTAAAATATATTTAGTTGGGTTAGGCTAAAATAAATTGCTCTTGTTATAATAAGGTTAGGTAAGTTTTCTAAGATTTTTTTGGTGCAAAATTAAAAATTTTTTACATTAACATTAATGAAAAAAATATATCTTTAAACGTATAAGATAAAATTTCAGAAAAGACTTAATTTTAAACGAGTTCTTGCTAATTGACCAGTTTTACATATTCGGCACGACATATATATATATATATATATATATATATATATATATATATATATATATATATATATATATATATATATATATATATATATAATCAAATTGTTCAAGCTTTGCTTTATCTCTTTAGTGAGAATAATTTCGTAGACAGCAGGGAATATTATATATTGAATTGGTATGACACTAGCTTAACTCAAATTTGAAACACATTAATATGATTGCGCTTTGTCGCATAAACCTTTTATTGGAGGATTGAGAATCGTAGAAATGCTAATTCCAGATAATTGCATCAATGGATTTCATCGCTCGCAATAAATGAATTTATCCATTAGTGGAAACCTTCCTTGGTAACCTTGCTGGTCCCATGGTCAGTCATGTGACCACACGGTAAGTTTATAATGTATATTTGTGAAGATCTTACACGGATAATGGTTCCATGGTCATTCATATCACCTCACGGCAGTTGGTCTTATAAATTAGTGTAAGTCTTGCTTGGGTGCTGGTTCTATGGTCCTTCATGAGACTAATATACTGTCAACATTAGTGTCGATCTTGGCTGTTCGTGAATGGAAAAAGCCTGACTATTCTTTTCAGTATTTTAATGTAAGGTTATTTTTCACACTTGGGAAACAGTGCTTCAGGTGGGAAGCTCTTGACAGACTGAAGCCCCAAACTGATATGACCAACCTCATTTTCTTAAAACTTCTTGTTACATTAAGTTATATTAAACTTGATTACGTAAGGTTAAGTTTTCGGTTTGGTTAAACCGACACATCTGGCAATGAAGTGGCAAAAATACTAAAGCAATTTGAAAATTCATTGGAGAGAAAACTGTAAGACGAAGGTCAAGTAACTCCTGGGTACTGTGTTGAGTAAGACACAGCCGTCAAGTAACTCCTGGGTACTGTGTTGAGTAAGACACAACCGTCAAGTAACTCCTGGGTACTGTGTTGAGTAAGACACAACCGTCAAGCATCTCCTGGGTACTGCGTTGAGTAAGACACAACCGTCAAGTAACTCCTGGGTACGGTGTTGAGTAAGACACAACCGTCAAGTAACTCCTGGGTACTGTGTTGAGTAAGACACAACCGTCAAGTAACTCCTGGGTACTGTGTTGAGTAAGACACAACCGTCAAGTAACTCCTGGGTACAGCGTTGAGTAAGACACAACCGTCAAGTAACTCCTGGGTACTGTGTTGAGTAAGACACAACCGTCAAGTAACTCCTGGGTATTGTGTTGAGTAAGAAACAATCGTAAAGTAACTCCTGGGTACTGCGTTGAGTAAGACACAACCGTCAAGTATCTGATGGGTATTGTGTTGAGTAAGACACAACCGTCAAGTTACTCCTGGGTATTGTGTTGAGTAAGACACAACCGTCAAGTATCTCCTGGGTACTGTGTTGAGTAAGACGCAACCGTCAAGTTACTCCTGGGTACTGTGTTGAGTAAGACGCAACCGTCAAGTTACTCCTGGGTACTGTTTTGAGTAAAACACAACCGTCAAGTTACTCCTGGGTACTGTGTTGAGTAAGACACAACCGTCAAGTTACTCCTGGGTATTGTGTTGAGTAAGACACAACCGTCAAGTATCTCCTGGGTACTGTGTTGAGTAAGACGCAACCGTCAAGTTACTCCTGGGTACTGTGTTGAGTAAGATGCAACCGTCAAGTAACTCCTGGGTACTGTGTTGAGTAAGACACAACAGTCAAGTAACTCCTGGATACTGTGTTGAGTAAGACACAACAGTCAAGTAACTCCTGGGTACTGTGTTGAGTAAGACACAACCGTCAAGTAACTCCTGGGTACTGTGTTGAGTAAGACACAACCGTCAAGTTACTCCTGGGTACTGTGTTGAGTAAGACACAACCGTCAAGTAACTCCTGGGTACTCTGTTGAGTAAGACACAACCGTCAAGTTTCTCCTGGGTACTCTGTTGAGAAACACACAACCGTCAAGTAACTCCTGGGTACTGTGTTGAGTAAGACACAACCGACGAGTAACTCCTGGGTACTGTGCTGTGTAAGACACAACCGTCAAGTAACTCCTGATTACTCTGTTGAGAAAGACACAACAGTCAAGTAACTCCTGGGTAATGTGTTGAGTAAGACACAACCGTCAAGTAACTCCTGGGTACTGTGTTGAGTAAGACACAACCGTCAAGTAACTCCTGGGTACTGCGTTGAGTAAGACGCAACCGTCAAATTACTCCTGGGTACTGTGATGAGTAAGACACAACAGTCAAGTTACTCCTGGGTACTGTATTGAGCAAGACACAACCGTCAAGTAACTCCTGGGTACTGTGTTGAGCAAGACACAACCGTCAAGTAACTCCTGGGTACTGTGTTGAGTAAGACACAACCGTCAAGTAACTCCTGCTTACTGTGTTGAGTAAGACACAACCGTCATGTAACTCCTGGGTACTGTGTTGAGTAAGACACAACCGTCAAGTAACTCCTGCTTACTGTGTTGAGTAAGTCACAACCGTCATGTAACTCCTGGGTACTGTGTTGAGTAAGACACAACCGTCATGTAACTCCTGGGTACTGTGTTGAGTAAGACGCAACTGTCAAGTTACTCCTGGGTACTGTGTTGAGTAAGACGCATCCGTTAAGTTACTCCTGGGTACTGTGTTGAGTAAGACGCAACCGTTAAGTAACTCCTGGGTTCTGTGCTGGGTAAGACGCAACCGTCAAGTTACTCCTGGGTACTGTGTTTAGAAAGACGCAACCGTCAAGTAACTCCTGGGTACTGTGTTGGGTAAGACGCAACCGTCAAGTTACTCCTGGATACTGTGTTGAGTAAGACGCAACCGTTAAGTAACTCCTGGGTACTGTGTTGAGTAAGACGCAACCGTCAAGTTACTCCTGGGTACTGTGTTGAGTAAGATGCAACCGTCAAGTAACTCCTGGGTACTGTGTTGAGTAAGACACAACAGTCAAGTAACTCCTGGATACTGTGTTGAGTAAGACACAACAGTCAAGTAACTCCTGGGTACTGTGTTGAGTAAGACACAACCGTCAAGTAACTCCTGGGTACTGTGTTGAGTAAGACACAACCGTCAAGTTACTCCTGGGTACTGTGTTGAGTAAGACACAACCGTCAAGTAACTCCTGGGTACTCTGTTGAGTAAGACACAACCGTCAAGTTTCTCCTGGGTACTCTGTTGAGAAACACACAACCGTCAAGTAACTCCTGGGTACTGTGTTGAGTAAGACACAACCGACGAGTAACTCCTGGGTACTGTGCTGTGTAAGACACAACCGTCAAGTAACTCCTGATTACTCTGTTGAGAAAGACACAACAGTCAAGTAACTCCTGGGTAATGTGTTGAGTAAGACACAACCGTCAAGTAACTCCTGGGTACTATGTTGAGTAAGACACAGCCGTCAAGTAACTCCTGGGTATTGTGTTTAGTAAGACACCACCGACGAGTAACTCCTGGGTACAGTGCTCAGTAAGACACAACCGTCAAGTAACTCCTGGGTACTGTGTTGAGTAAGACACAACCGTCAAGTAACTCCTGGGTACTGCGTTGAGTAAGACGCAACCGTCAAATTACTCCTGGGTACTGTGATGAGTAAGACACAACAGTCAAGTTACTCCTGGGTACTGTATTGAGCAAGACACAACCGTCAAGTAACTCCTGGGTACTGTGTTGAGCAAGACACAACCGTCAAGTAACTCCTGGGTACTGTGTTGAGTAAGACACAACCGTCAAGTAACTCCTGCTTACTGTGTTGAGTAAGACACAACCGTCATGTAACTCCTGGGTACTGTGTTGAGTAAGACACAACCGTCAAGTAACTCCTGGGTACTGTGTTGAGTAAGACGCATCCGTTAAGTTACTCCTGGGTACTGTGTTGAGTAAGACGCAACTGTCAAGTTACTCCTGGGTACTGTGTTGAGTAAGACGCAACTGTCAAGTTACTCCTGGGTACTGTGTTGAGTAAGACGCATCCGTTAAGTTACTCCTGGGTACTGTGTTGAGTAAGACGCAACCGTTAAGTAACTCCTGGGTTCTGTGCTGGGTAAGACGTAACCGTCAAGTTACTCCTGGGTACTGTGTTTAGAAAGACGCAACCGTCAAGTAACTCCTGGGTACTGTGTTGGGTAAGACGCAACCGTCAAGTTACTCCTGGATACTGTGTTGAGTAAGACGCAACCGTTAAGTAACTCCTGGGTACTGTGTTGAGTAAGACACAACCGTTAAGTAACTCCTGGGAACTGTGTTGGGTAAGACGCAACCGTCAAGTTACTCCTGGGTACTGTGTTGAGTAAGACACAACCGTCAAGTAACTCCTGGGTACTGTGTTGAGTAAGACGCAACCGCCAAGTAACTCCTGGGTACTGTGTTGAGTAAGACAACCGACGAGTAACTCCTGGGTACTGTGTTGAGTAAGGCACAACCGTCAAGTAACTCCTGGGTATTGTTTTGAGTAAGACACAACCGTCAAGTAACTCCTGGGAACTGTGTTGAGTAAGACACAACGTCCAAGTAACTCCTGGGTACTGTGTTGAGTAAGACACAACCGTCAAGTAACTCCTGGGTACTGTGTTGAGTAAAACGCAACCGTCAAGTTACTCCTGGGTACTGTGTTGAGTAAGACGCAACCGTTAAGTTACTCCTGGGTACTGTGTTGAGTAAGACGCAACCGTTAAGTAACTCGTGGGAACTGTGATGGGTAAGACGCAACCGTCAAGTTACTCCTGGGTACTGTGTTGAGTAAGACAACCGTCAAGTTACTCCTGGTTACTGTGTTGAGTAAGACGCAACCGTCAAGTTACTCTTGGGTACTGTGTTGAGTAAGACGCAACCGTCAAGTTACTCCAGGGTACTGTATTGAGTAAGACACAACCGTCAAGTTACTCCTGGGTACTGTGTTGTGTAAGACGCAATCGTCAAGTTACTCCTGGGAACTGTATTGAGTAAGACACAACCGTCAAATTACTCCTGGGTACTGTGCTGAGTAAGACACAACCGTCAAGTAACTCCTGGGTACTGTGTTGAGTAAGACGCAACCGTCAAGTAACTCCTGGGTACTGTGTTGAGTAAGACACAACCATCAAATAACTTCTGGGGTACTGTGTTGAGTAAGACACAACTGTCAAGTAACTCCTGGGTACTGTGTTGAGTAAGACACAACCGTCAAGTAACTCCTGGGTACTGTGTTGAGTAAGACACAACTGTCAAGTAATTCCTGGGTACTGTGTTGAGTAAGACACAACAGTCAAGTAACTCCTGGGTACTGTATTGAGTAAGACACAACCGTCAAGTAACTCCTGGGTACTATGTTGAGTAAGACACAACCGTCAAGTAACTCCTGGGTACTGTGTTGAGTAAGACACAACCGTCAAGTAACTCCTGGGTCCTGTGTTGAGTAAGACGCAACCGTCAAGTTACTCCTGGGTACTGTGTTGAGTAAGACGCAACTGTTAAGTTACTCCTTGGTACTGTGTTGAGTAAGACGCAACCGTCAAGTAACTCCTGGGTACTGTGTTGAGTAAGACGCAACCGTCAAGTTACCCTTTGGTACTGTGTTGAGTAAGACGCAACCGTCAAGTTACTCCTGGGTTCTGTATTGAGTAAGACACAACCGTCAAGTTACTCCTGGGTACTGTGTTGAGTAAGACGCAATCGTCAAGTTACTCCTGGGTACTGTGTTGAGTAAGACACAACCGTCAAATTACTCCTGGGTACTGTGCTGAGTAAGACACAACCGTCAAGTAACTCCTGGGTACTGTGTTGAGTAAGACGCAACCGTCAAGTAACTCCTGGGTACTGTGTTGAGTAAGACACAACCGTCAAGTAACTCCTGGGGTACTGTGTTGAGTAAGACACACCTGTCAAGTTACTCCTGGGTACTGTGTTGAGTAAGACACAACCGTCAAATTACTCCTGGGTACTGTGCTGAGTAAGACACAACCGTCAAGTAACTGCTGGTTACTGTGTTGAGTAAGACGTAACCGTCAAGTAACTCCTGGGTACTGTGTTGAGTAAGACACAACTGTCAAGTAATTCCTGGGTACTGTGTTGAGTAAGTCACGACCGTCAAGTTACTTCTGGGTACTGTGTTGAGTAAGATGCAATCGTCAAGTATCTCCTTGGTACTGTATTGAGTAAGACACAACAGTCAAGTAACTCCTGGGTACTTTGTTGAATAAGACACAACTGTCAAGTAACTACTGCGTACTGTGTTGAGTAAGACGCAACCGTCAAGTAACTCCTGGGTACTATGTTGAGTAAGACGCAACCGTCAAGTAACTCCTGGGTACTGTGTTGAGTAAGACACGACCGTCAAGTTACTTCTGGGTACTGTGTTGAGTAAGATGCAATCGTCAAGTATCTCCTTGGTACTGTATTGAGTAGACACAACAGTCAAGTAACTCCTGGGTACTATGTTGAGTAAGACGCAACCGTCAAGTAACTCCTGGGTACTGTGTAGAGTAAGACACAACCGTCAAGTAACTACTGGGTATTGTGTTGAGTAAGACGCAACCGTCAAGTAACTCCTGGGTACTATGTTGAGTAAGACGCAACCGTCAAGTAACTCCTGGGTACTGTGCTGAGTAAGACACAATATTAGTCCAGCAGCCATGGGAGTGTGCCAAGAATTAATGTTAGTACAAATTTAGAATGCTTATAGATCCCTGTTGTAGACCTTACTTTTTTCCGAAGATGCACTGGGACTCTTGCAAAGACCAACAGCATCAAACGAATCCTGAGTGGTCAGTCGTTGACTTGTGATGATTTAAACACGTTTGCAGAACTTTGGTTTCTTCCTTGTGGAAACGTTTCGCCAACCAGTGGTTTCCTCACTCCAGTACGGAGACGAATGGCTGAAGATCAGAATGAATATGAAGTAATCAGTCCACAATTAAGATACTTAAGTACTGTACATGTGCCTAGTTCATCATCCTGTCAGTTCTCTGAAACATTTATCAATATTTTTGGACATATCCTGTACGCGGGTTTTCGCATGGTGGCTTCTACGTTGTTAGTTGATTTTCTACAATCAGGAGATATATCCCTTAATAACTTGTGTGAACATTTGGAGATGGAAGATCTTCCTCAACCTGAATAAGTGGAGGTATTGTAGAAGAGGAGTAAAAGGAGGAAGAAACAGAGGAAGAAATGAAGGTACTGTGAAAGAGGAGGAGGATTTATAGCTTCCAATAAAGTGGAGTGATAGAGGGACTGGGGAAAGGCTGGGGATACAAGTTAAAAATCAAATTACAAATGACAGAGAACACGAGGAACTGGCGAGCATGTACTGTAATGATTTCAGGAGAAAGATAAAGACGTTGGGTATAACGAACACAGGTAATGTATAGCCTGTGAGACCTGATCGTAATAGAAATTGGAGCAAACAATTTCAGCAGTAGACTATAATGCATATTTTGCCTTCACCCACTATATACAGATATGTGCATTATGTACAGATAGAATAATAATAAGTGTACACCATGGTGACACATGACAAATCAGAAGCCAGAGAGAGTGCACCGTGATCATCCAGCAGGTAGGCAAGGCTGCCATTGCTTACTGCAAGTGAACCACGTTGCTTCAGCTTTGACGGGCTTACTTGTGAGTGGTTAATGAACCAAGGTACTGATTTAATGACGGGTATCCTATCAATTGTTTAACCCTCAGCACCTGGTTCGATGGTTGGAAGGCAGCCTACATGGGAGTGTGACATACTCCGAATAAATTATAATATACTCTTTGCATGCCACATTGGGACAACCTGAGGGTAGATACACCTGCCTGTTTGTCGATACATAAATTCCCCAGTGAGAGGCCTCTTGCCTCCTCGACGCCCGTCCAGGCACTTCATAATACGTTCACCTGATATTTGTATCAGTGGCACCTTCATAGTAACAGAAATAATCTTTTATTTCATTGTCATTTGCCTCCAGGTTTAGCAACAGGAACAAGTAAGAATATTTCTCCTCTATCGTAAAGGGAACTTTTGAATCTGTTGTCTGACTTTTTATATCCTTTTTCATTCCTCCAATAAAGTGCCTGAGATTTAAAAGTAAACATCGCACTCTTGCCGTTAAATGTCCTAAGGGAAAAGAAATTATCATGAAAAACCAAGAACAAAAAAATAAAATCTACTGAACCTCCATCGTATGATGCCATCGCAAAACTTCAAGCTGACACCACAAAAATTTTCAAAGCCACTCAGCTGATGCCCTCCACCAGCAACTTACTCTCTTCACTCTGTCTCCTACAAAATTTACTATTGCATGATGTTTGCTCACCTGACAAATGAAGCGCAACCTGGATCCTTCAACATAACTATCAACGAACACTTCAGGCTCAACAATATGCCAACTTTCATATTTCCTGATTCTCCATCTTCAGCTGATATACTCAAGATTATTCAAAAAGTCATCAGCCTCACAGCATCTGCAGACATGATTCCTCCTTCGGCCTTCGACACACTTCCACAACCATCTCCTGCTACTGAAAATGACTCCTACTAATCTAATTAATGCTGACATGCTAACAACGACTACCGCCACTGTTCCTGACCAAACACAACCTTAGTATCAAGTCTTCAAACCTACTGAAAATACACAACTATCCGAGGAAGAGGAAGAAGAAGTAAAAGAAAAATGGGAGAAGGAAAAGTAGAAGTGGGAGAATTTCCTGTCTATGAGAATGGAAGGGCTTGGTAAAATTTGGCTTTCTATACTACTGATGTATTGCGAAGAACTGTACTCTCGACTTCAAGATGGAACTGTCAGGTTTATATACACTCCTGAAGAACTATGTACCACTCAAGACCTAATTGCACGCATTACAACACGATTAAACTTGTCCATCTCTCGAAATAATCATTCACGAAACTCAAAAACGGCTCCTCTGCTGACAAACAGCCGTTAATCGTCACATCTATCATCTTGAACTGTCTTTTTTTCTGTGATTCTCTTGAGTGCCTGCCTGACGCCCACTTCTACATTACCAAGATATACTCAAGACTATTGTCAGCTAACTCGGTAAGTGTCTTCCTGCTCTTCTACGCTCTTCTACATCTAACTTATAATGCTTTGTGGCTAGGTTTTACCCCGGCTCTTTTTCTACAACTCAGGACGTTCCTCTCCAGAGTTATTTTTCGTCTGTCCCCACCTTTTCCCTCACCCCTTGTGGGTTTTACCTCTGAGTCTTGAGTTCAGTTCAGTGATGACGTATAAACCCAGGCAAAAAGGACATCTAGTAAGAAGTCCTGGGAAGAGGTAACAAGAGGTGCTGGAGGTGTGAGAGGTGCTGCCGATTGGTGTCACAGGGCCCAAATCGCCTGGGCTTATGACCACCTGTGGCAAAGGTAATAAGGGTCATAACAGCAAGGCAAGAAGTCGAGTGTGTTTGAAGAAAAATTCACCTCTAACTAGATCTCTGTTTAATGACTCTTAACGTTAATGGGCTGTGTGTGATGGCAAAGAAAACTGCTTGGTGATATTGCTTCGCAGGTATATGGTTGATGTAGTGTTTTTACAAGAATATAGCCTTAAGGATATAGGAGATCTAGATATATCATGGGGCACGAATTGCCTACTGTAAGTTTAAAGGTGGTGTGGCCTTTATGGTGCGGGTGTCTTGCCCATTTGTGTATCATCGTAGTGAAAATGGTGGAGATAGTCGCATTATACGTGTGTTTGGAGCGTGGTAGGATTGCCGTCTTATTCGTATGTGTGTATGCGCCAGTGGATGGCGCTGTGAAGGTTAAAAATAATTTTATAAGGGAGGATTTGGTATTTTTTCTTAGGTCATTACCGACAGTAGCCTTTGTGGGGAAGGACTGGAACTTTATGGGTCAGAAGAAGGATGTAACCCCCTCACTTAAAACCGGGGCATTATTCCCCGGTTTTGAGTGAGTTGTTACGTGATAGGCAGCCGAGGGATGTACGTTGTATGTCAGAGGTAAAGTCAGCCATCATATTTGTAAGGAGGGATTATCCGTCCAGATTTCACAGAATTTGTGTAACACCATCTGTGACAGTGCGCACCGTGACAGTAGCTTTTTTAGATAATTTGACGGCGGTAACTGAGGTAGGGTGGGATTCACTGGCGGTGCAGCACAGAAGTTACTGGAAATTAAATGCTAAGGTTTTAGGGAACGAGGAAGCGGTAGTGGGTTTTGAGGGATGGTGGAAGGTATATAAATATCAGGTGACTGAAGGGACGCTGGTGTGTTTGTGGGACATGGTGGCGAAACCGGCGATCCGTAACCTTTATGTAGGGGAAAGTAGGAGGCTTAATGCTATGAGATATGGGTTATTGAATTATGAGGATCAATTGTGTCAGTGCTATAGGGAAGGGGCGTCTAAGGGGGTGTATTGTATAGAAGAAATAGAAGGCTTCAAGATTTTAATCAGGGGCTTGCATAATAAGCAAAATGATGCAGTGGAGGTGTTACGAGAAGACAAGGTTTCTGGGTGTGTTATGTGCACAGAAGCATCGAAGGCAGGCAACTTCTATACCATGTCCAGAGGTGCACTGCAATGTGGAAGGCTTTAGGGTAGGACAAGTCCTGCAAACCAGTGATGCGATGGTTGTTTCTGTGAACAGGTGATATGCGAAGTGTTGGGAGAAGAGGGTAATGGAAGAGAGGACTGTGTCTGACATTTCTGAAGGAATTTCTTTAGAGAAAGTTATTGAAAGGGAGGAAATTTGTAGGGCAATGACTGAAGTGACTAAGGGTAAATCACCGGGGCTTGATGGAATACCTGTGGAGTTTTTATGTCAAGCATTGATTGGTATTGAATTATTTTTTCGTACGTCTCATGAATACGATGAAAGCGGAGTGTAGGATAAGACATATTCAATCAACAGCAGTTGTTGTCTTCGTTCTGAAGGGTAAAAACAGGTGTGAATATGTGATTATCGTTCACTTTCGCTCTTGTGTGCGGATTATAAATTGTTTGTCAAGGTGTTGGGAAATCGAATAGAGTTTGTCGTGGGTGGTGTTGTCATACACATTCTGTATGGTATTCTAGAAAGATCCGCGTTAGCAGGTTATTCCAATATTGCTGATTTTGTGAGTGCTGTGCAGGAGAAAGGAAGGAAGGGCTCATTATTAGCCCTTGATTGGAAGGTTGCACGTGATTCTGTGGAGAGAGACACTTTGCGTAGTATTCTACTTAAACAGGGGTTTGGGGAGGAAATTGTTAGGTGGGTGGATACATCGTATCGTGGAGCTACGGCTAGAGTTCAAGCGAATGGTAGATTAGAGAAAATTGTTCCCATGTACGGAGACTTAACAGAGTGTTGTCCATTATATCAGATGCTTTTCTCAAGTATGCAGGATCCGCTCTATTAGCTGGAGAGAGATAGGTTGTTTAATGGGATAATGAGAGTGGAGAGGAGAATTTTTCCTGCAACTTTGGGATATGTTGATGACACTTCGCTATTGGTGAATGAGCATACGAGGCTTAAAGAACTAGAAATAGTGGTAGGGACGTTTGGGAAGGCATCAGGGATGATTGTGGATATTGATAAATCTAAAATCGTAGGTCTGGGTGAGTGTGTTAAACAGAGAGAGCGGGGTAGCTCGATCATCGTGTATGAGGAAGGGTCCTTAAAGGTTTTTTGGATTCTATTATGCGATAGAGAGGTGGTGAGGGCTGTAAATTCTGAGACTACAGGAATCCGGCCTAATAACTTAACAATTGTACAAAAGGTCATTACTGTGAATGCCCTTCTGTATAGTAGGGCGTGTTATGTTGTTAGTGCTTACCCCGTAAATAACAAAAAAGGCACAATACCGTGACTGGAACGATACACAAATAACCCGCACATAAAAGAGAGAAGCTTACGACGACGTTTCGGTCCGACTTAGACCATTGACAAAGTCACACTGTGTGACTTTGTCAATGGTCCAAGTCGGACCGAAACGTCGTCGTAAGCTTCTCTCTTTTATGTGCGGGTTATTTGTGTATGCTTACCCCGTACCTGGTAATGTGGTGTGTAGCTGGAACCAAGGAAGGATTTTCCAGTTTTTCTCGTCGCCCCACTGTAAATTTTTGAGAAGGGAAGCGGTGACATAGCCTGTGAGAAGGGAAGGGTTATGTTTATTCGATCTACGTAAGCTTGTGTTGTGTGTGTGAATGTAAGTGAAGCGAGGCATGCCGGGCCCTTCAGACGATCCAGACGATCGAGACCATGGGACGTGATCTAAGAGATGGTTTGCGGTTGTTGAGGTTGATAATGTCTGTGGGGAAGCCCGGAAAGATTAAGATCAAGGTTTCGTACGCTGAGGTCAGTGGTCAGTACGCTGAGGTCAGTGGTCACCTGTGGTCATACCTGTCCTAAGCTCTCTAAGAGATAGAGTGGGGTGTTACCAAGCACCATGGCTTGTTGTAGAGTTTTAGAATCTCAGGTTCAGGTGTTGAAGAAGGAGGTCATACTTCTTCAGGAGGAAAATAGGAGGCTGGAGCTTCGCCTAGATGAGTTTGGGAGTGAGTGTGAGAAGGATTTAGCTGGTAAGGAGGAAATGGTCACTAGCAGTGATTGTGGCAGCCGCTTTAAGTGGCAAGTGGTACACAGTTCAGGAAGAAGGAATGTAAGGAGGGTTAACAGAGAAGATGTGAAGGTAGGAAATTGATTCTCTGTTCTCCAGGACGAGTGCACTTAAATGGTTAGTGAGGTTGAAGGTACCACTGATTCCCCTGCTAATCAAGGTAAGAATAATTTAATAGTAGGAGATTCTCAGGTAAGATATATGGACCGTGCTTTTTGTAACAGAGACAGAAACGTCAGACATAGGATGTGCCTTCCAGGAGCTGGTGTTGGTGACATAGTCAGCAGGTTGGATAATATTATGTCAGGTATTGGGAACAAGCCCATTATCTGTCTTAGTGCTGGGGGTAATGACATTGGGAAGGGAAGGAGAGAGGAGCTGCTGGATAAGCACAGGTCAGCCATAGAAGTAGTTAGGTCTAAGGGAGGGATCCCAGTCATATGTATCATCTTCCCTAGAAAGGGAGTCACAGACCGGGTCACAGACCGGGCCGCGGGGGAGTTGACCCCCAGAACTCTCTCCAGGTCTCCAGGAGTGGGCAATGAATGGATGTCTAGGGCAATTGGTATAAATTGCTCGCTAGAGAGGTACTGCAGGAAACTTGCAATCCCATTCATTGATAAATGGGACCTATTCTTTGACAAACGTGATATGTATGCAAGGGATGGGGTTCATCTCTCTGGGGATGGAGTGGTTGCATTAGTCAATTCGATTTAGAGGATAATTGATGACATGTCTAGAAATCTAAATTGACAGATTATAGAGGTATGGGTTTTTGTGGGAAAAAATCAGGCTGCAATATTAGGATTAAAAACAGCAGTAATTACCGGGATACCTCAGGGATATGTTTAAAAGACAACATTCAAAATAAAGTTGATAGTAATGGCAAATCAATTGATTAACAAACAAACAAAGATAGTAGGGGGCAACGAGTGACTAGCTCCCTTAAGGTTTACTATACAAATAGTATGAGTCTAAGAAATAACATAGATGAGCTAAGATTACTTGCAAGTGCAGGTAATATAGTTATTATAGGTATAACAGAGATCTGGATTAACCTGAAAGATAGAGAAATGCCTTCTGAATGCAACATACAGGTTATAAACTATTCCACACTGATAGGGTCAACAGGAAGGGTGGTGGAGTGGCGATGTACGTCAGAGAAAATTTAAATTGTTGCCTTAGACATTATATAAGATTAAAAACATCGAACACAGAATCTGTTTGGCTACAGTTTCTCGAGGATTGTAACAAATTAATTTTGGGTGTGATTTGTAGGCCCCCAAACCTTGATAGGGAGTGCAGTAAGCTGTTATGGGACGAAATTCATAAGGTATCTAGATATGAAAATGCTGTGATAATGGGAGATTTTAACTCTAGACAAATTGATTGGAACAATATGACACAAAATCTAGTCTAGTGACTTTCTTGATACTGTTCAGGATTGCGTTTTAGAACAGGTTGTGACTGAAGCAACTAGAGGAAACAATCTGCTTGACTTGGTTCTTGCCAAGAAAGAGTCACAAATTAATAATCTTGAGGTTAATGATGAGCTTGGGGAAAGTGATCACAAATCACTTAGTTTCAATACATCATGGAATTACCCAGATAATTGCAATTAAATCTCTGTCCCAGATTTTCGCTTGGCCCATTTCATGGGGCTGAAAAATTACCTGGGTGTCCTAAATTGGGATGCCCTAACTATGGATCAGGTAGGTGATCTTGGTTGCCAATATGACGTTTTTCAGAGCATAGTTCTAACTGCCCAGACAACTTTTGTTCCAAGTAGGAAAATTAGATTTAACAAAAATGATCCCAAATGGATGAACAATAGATTAAAAAATCTCATTGGTCAAAAGAGAGGCAAATATAGGCGTATCAAGACAGCGGATGGGCAGTTAAGAAATCAATATATTCAATTAAAGAGAGAAATAAAGAAAGGAATAAGAAAAACAAAAAGGGATTATGAGGCTAAGGTCGCAAGGGATTCGAAGACTAACCCATAAGGGTTCTTTCAGGTATACAGAGGTAAGATTACAGACAAGATTGGGCCACTTAAGAGTAACTCTGGTCAGATCAATGAGAATGATAAGGATATGTGTGAAATTTTCAATATCTACTTCCTCTCAGTTTTCACCCAGGAAAATACTATCGATATTCCTTAAATAATAGATTATGTAAAACAGGACGATAATAAACTATGTATGATTGTGGTAACTAGTGACATGGTCCTCAGACAAATAGAGAAACTAAAACCTAACAAATCCCCAGGCCCTGATGAACTGTTTGCAAGGGTGTTAAAGGAATGTAAAGAGGAACTTAGCATAACTTTGGCTAATCTTTTTAACATATCACTACAAACTGGCATAGTGCCTGATAAGTGGAAAATGGCAAATGTAATACCTATTTACAAGGCAGGTGACAGGTCCTTGGCTTCGAACTATAGACCAATAAGCCTTACCTCCATAGTGGGAAAATTTATGGAATCAATAATTGCCGAAGCAATTCGTAGCCGTCTTGATAGGCACAATTTACATAAACGACATAGATGTATGAATAAATGGCGACATAAGTAAATTTTCTGATGACACCAAAATAAGGTGTCCAGTTTTTTCTAATGAGGACACTAGAGCACTCCAGGATGATTTGAATAGACTGATGCAATGGTCGGAGAAGTGGCAGATGCAGTTTAATATTGACAACTGCAAAGTTCTGAATGTTGGACAGGAAAATAAGCATGCGACATATACACTAAATAATGTAGATTTTAATTCTACTGATTAAAAAAAATATTTAGGAGTTTTGGTTAGCAGTAATCTAAAACCAAGACAACAGTGCATTAGTGTTCGCAATAAAGCTAACAGAATTCTTGGCTTCATATCTAGAAGTTTAAATAATAGAAGTCCTCAGGTTGTTCTTCAACTCTATATTACATTGATTAGGCCTCATTTAGACTATGCTACACAGTTCTGGTCACCGTATTACAGAATGGATATAAATGTTCTGGAAAACGTACCGAGGAGGATGACAAAGATGATCCCAAGAATAAGAAATCTTCATTATGAGGATAGACTGAGGGCCCTGAATCTGCACTCTCTCGGAAGGCGTAGAATTAGGAGGGATATGATCGAGGTGTATAAATGGAAAACAGGAATATATATATAGAGGAGATGTAAATAGCGTGCTGAAAATTTCCAGCCAAGACAGGACTCGCAGCAATGGTTTCAAGTTGGAAAAATTCAGATTCAGGAAGGATATAGGAAAGCACTGGTTTGGTAATAGAGTTGTGGATGAGTGGAGCAAACTCCCGAGTACAATTATAGAGGCTAAAACGTTGTGTAGTTTTAAAAATAGGTTAGATAAATACATGAGTGGGAGTGGGTGAGTGTGAGTAGGATCTGACATGCTTGTGCTGCTGGGTCTATTGTCGTGCTCCTTCCTTAAGGGGAGGTGACCAGTCTAGTTGGGTCATTGGGCTAATCCGGGGGGAGGGACATGAACCTGCTCCGCATTGGTTAGTAGGCCTGTTGCAGTGTTCCTTCTTTCTTATGTTCTTATGTGGGAAGGGTTCGTTAGATTGCGCAGACTCCCGAAGGGAACGGGAAGTTATGCATAAGTATTTGCATGACATTTTCCTGGCCAGAACTGTATTATTGTATAGAAAAATAGTGGCGTATGGTTCTTGTAGTGTCCGTGGGGAAGCTGACACAGCGTTTTTGGGGGTTTTGAAAAGTTGAAGACATGGGTGGCTCGAGTGTGAGTTTTAGTGACGGAGAGTAGGAAGGTGTTAAGGGGTTTGGCTTAAGAACATATGAACATAAGAAAGAAGGAACACCAACAGACCTACTGACCCATGCTGAGAAGGTCCATCCCCCCCCCGGATTAGCCCAATGAACCCCCCCCCCCCGGTGTTGCCCAATGATCCCCCCCCCCTCCGGTTTAGCCCAATGACGCACGGGCCCTAAGTATGCTATGGAGAAGGAGCTTAGACACAGGCGAGATTCCACAGTCACTGAAAACAATAGATATAGCCCCACTCCATAAAGGTGGCAGCAAAGCAGTAGCTAAGAACTATAGACCGATATCTTTAACGTCCCACAACATAAAAGTCTTTGAAAGAGCTCTAAGAAGCAGGATAGCAAACCACCTGGACTCCCAAAAATTGCACAACCCAGGGCAACATGGTTTCAGAGTAGGTCGCTCATGCCTTTCGCAACTACTTGACCACTATGATATGGTCCTGGATGCACTGGAAAACAAACAAAATGCGGATGTAGTATACACAGACTTGGCAAAAGCCTTTGACAAGTGCGACCATGGGGTAATAGCACACAAAATGCGTGCTAAAGGGATCACCGGCAAAGTAGGCAGATGAATCTTCAACTTTCTAACCAATCGCACACAAAGAGTAGTGGTAAACAGAGTTAAATCAGATGCTGCCATAGTGAAGAGCTCTGTCCCACAAGGCACAGTACTCGCACCTATCTTGTTCCTTATTCTCATATCAGACATAGACAGAGATGTAAACCACAGCGCTGTATCATCTTTTGCAGACGATACTAGGATCTGCATGAGAGTGTCATCCATTGAGAACACGGCAAAGTTCCAAGAGGATATAAACCAAGTTTTCCAATGAGCAAGAGAGAACAATATGATGTTCAATGAAGACAAATTCCAACTACTCCGTTATGGAAAACTGGAGGAAATAATAACTAGAACTGAGTATACTACAAACTCCAATCACACAATAGAGCGGAAAAGTAATGTGAAGGACCTGGGTGTGGTAATCTCCGAAGACCACACCTTCAAGGACCACAACAATTTCTCTATCACATCTGCTAGGAAACTGATAGGATGGATAATGAGAACATTCAAGACAAGAGGTGCTAAGCCAATGATGATCCTTTTTAAATCACTTATTCTTTCTAGGCTGGAATACTGCTGTACATTAACATCCCCATTCAAGGCAGGTGAAATTGCAAAGCTAGAGAATGTACAGAGAACCTTTACTGCACGTATAAGTTCCGTCAAACACCTAAACTACTGGGAGCGCCTGGAAGCACTTGACTTGTGCTCACTAGAGCGCAGGCGAGAGAGGTATATCATAATCTACACCTGGAAGATTCTGGAGGGACTAGTCCCTAATATGCACACAGCAATCACGCCATACGTAAGCAAAAGACTTGGCAGGCGATGCAACATACCCCATGTAAAAAGTACGGGCGTCTCTGGTATACTAAGAGAAAACACAATAAGTGTCCGGAGTCCAAGACTGTTCAACAGCCTCCCACCAGCAATAAGCGGCATTACGGGAAGACCCCTGGTTGTCTTCAAGAGGGAGCTGGACAGATACCTAAAGACGGTGCCGAATCAGCCGGGCTGCGGTTCGTACGTTGGATTGCGTGCGGCCAGCAGTAACAGCCTCGTTGACCAGGCCCTGATCCACCGGGAGGCCTGGTCGTGGACCGGGCCGCTGGGGCGTTGATCACCGGAATGCTCTCCAGGTAGACTCCAGGTAGTCTGGTCACCTCTACTCAAGGAAGGAGCACGGCACCAGACCCAGCAGCACAAGCTAGTCAGGTCCAACTCACACCCACTCACACACACTCATGTATTTATCTAACTATTTTTAAAACTACACAACGTTTTAGCCTGAATAACTGAACTCTGGAGTTTGTTCCACTCATCCACAACTCTGTTACCAAACCAGTGCTTTCCTATATCCTTCCTGAATCTGATTTTTTCCAACTTGAAACCATTGCTGCGAGTCCTGTCTTGGCTGGAAATTTTCAGCACGCTATTTACATCTTCTCTATATATTCCTGTTTTCCATTTATACACCCCGATTATATCCCCCTTAATTCTACGCCTTTCGAGAGAGTGCAGATTCAGGGCCCTCAGTCTATCCTCATAGGGAATGCATTTTCTGATAGGCTTCAAACTTGTTGATGGATTTTATTACAAACTATAGTTTTAACTTTGACCTATGTAAACTTTAAATTACCAGTTTTATTACATAAATTGATTTCCGTTTAAAGGAGATACTTTTGGTTTGCTTTAAACGTTTATTCACTGGTGTATGTAAACTGAAAGCATTCTTTTGAATTTGAGTTTTACACGTACCAGTTATATGTTTTATAGTATTTTATTAAACTGTGCTTGCTTAAAAGCACAATGTTTTCTTTGAGAGGATTGTAACGAATTTTAAATATAAAAATGCAAAATGGAATCTTGAGAAATATTAAACTAGGGTTTCAAAAGTTTTTAAGTTTCGTAAACCCTTCAATACTCTACGAATTAATGCCAGAGCGAAAACACATGTTTAAATCAAATTTTTATTTAACAGTAACTTCCAAGATCAGTGGTTGTGAGTTAGATGGTGCGGGTTTAAGACGGACATAAAGACTACGTCTGCTGCACTGCCTCTAAATGATTACCTTGCTTCTACTAGTGGGCCTCGACTCTGCTGTCGTAAAGATTTTCTCCGCCTCACTTTTACAGTATATATAGCTCCAGTCTGATGCTTTAGCTTTACAGTCTTCTAGACTAACCCCCCCCCCTAAAAAAAAAAAAATCTCCAGGCTGAGCGACTAACCAATGGAAAACTACATCTTAGCAGGGTGATGGCCTACCTGGAATCTACCTGGAAGGTATTTCGGGTTTCAACGCCTCCGGAGCCCGGTCCACGACCAGGCCTCCCAGTGGATTAGGGCCTAATCAACTAGGCTGTTAGTGCTGTCAGCATGTAGCACAACGTACGAACCACAGCCCGGCAGATCAGGCACTGAGTTTAGGTATCAGTCCAGGTCCCTCTTTAAGGCAACCAGGGGGTCTATTAGTAATTCTCTTTATGGCTGGTGGGAGGCTGTTGAACAGTTTTGGGCCCCGGACACTTATTGTGTTTTCTCTTAAGATACTAATGGTGCCTCTACTTTTCATTTGGCGTATGTTGCATCGCCTGCCAAGTCTTTTGCTTTCGTGGGGAGTGATTTCTCTGTGTAGATTACTGACCAGTGCCTCTAGGGTTTTCCAGGTGTAGATTATGATGCATATCTCTCTCCCCTGTTCTCCAGTGAAAGCAAGTCATGAGCTTCCAAGCGCTCCAAGTAGTTAAGATGTTTGATGGAACTAATATGTGCAATAAAGGTTCTCTATGCACTCTCTAGATCTGCAATTTCACCTGCCTTGAATGAAGATGTTAATGTACAGCAGTATTCCAGCATAGAGAGAACAAGAGATTTAAAAAGGATCATCATTGGCTTGACATCTCTTGTCTTGAATGTTCTCATTATCCATCCTATCCTTGAAGGTGAGATCCTCAAACATTACCACTCCCAGGTCCTTCACATTACTGTTCCGTTCTATTGTGTAATCAGAGTTTGTAGTATACTCAGTCCTAGGTATTATCTCCTCCAATTTTCCATAATGGAGTAGTTGGAATTTATCTTCAATGAGCATCATATTATTCTCCGTTGCCCATTGGAAAACTTGATTTATATCTTATTGGAGATTTGCCGTGTCCTCAATGGATGACACTCCCATGCAGATCTTAGTATTTTCTGCAAAGGATGATAATGCACTATTGTTTACATCTCTATCTATGTCTGACATGAGGATAAGGAACAGGATAGGGGCGAGTACTGTGCCTTGTGGAACAGAGCTTTTCACTATGGCAGCTTCCGATTTAATTCTGTTTACCACTACTCTTTGGATTCGATTGGATAGAGAGCTGAGGATCCATGTGCCCACTTTGCAAGTTATCCCTTTAGCACGCAATTTGTGTGCTATTACACCATGATCGAACTTGTCAAAGGCTTTTTGCTAAATTGTGTATACTACATCTGCATTCTGTTTTCCAGTGCATCTAGGACCATATCATAGTGGTCTAGCAGCTGCCAGAGACAGGAGAAATCTGCTCTGAACCTATGTTGTTCTGGGTTGTACGAATGTTGGGAATCCAAGTGGTTTGTAATCCTGCTCCTTAGAACTCTTTCAAGGATTTTTATGACGTGGGACGCGTAAGCTTTTGGTCTATAGTTCTTAGCTATTACTTTATTGCCACCTTTATGGAATGGGGCTATATCCGTTGTTTTTAGTGACTGGAATCTCACCTGTCTTTATGCTCCTTATCCATAGCTTACTTAGAGCCCACGAGAAGGGTTTCTTGCAGTTCTTAATGAACACATCTTTACATCTCTACTGTCTCTCTGTTAGACTGAAGACTAGGCGAGACTTTTCGGAACATATGACTAGCTGTTGCACTTGTTTTAATTATCAAATTCATTTCACCTTTATTTATGCCCATCTTTCAAATGTATATTTCAATATCTTCTCGTATTCTACATCTCAAGAGTAATGGTTTGAGGTTCTCAATGAATCTTCACATGTGAGATTCCTTAAATGGATTAGTCTGTCAACCTTTCCTGTTCTCCAGTGCATTTATATATATTCTGGCGACCAAAACTGCATAATCTAGGACAGGCCTTACAAGTGATGTTTAGAGCTGTAAAATAACTTATAGACTCTTGTTATTTACACTACACTTCCTGAAATAAATCGAAGTAATCTGTTGGCCTTATTGCGCACACTTGAGGACTGTTCACTTGGCTTCATATTTTTGCTAACCATGACTCTCAAGTCTTTTTCACATTCTGCATGATCAATCTCTACATCACCTAGCTTAATAAACCAATAGTTATTTTTCTTCACTTGTCTACATCTATTTTTCAGTCCATAGCATTTTTTCCAGTTCCTCCTGCAGTTCATTGGCGTCCTCAAGAATCCACTGAAAGCCTGTGAAATACAATATGCTCCAGATTCTATTTTGCAATTGATAAGACGTTAGTGTGTGATGAACAGACGCAGTCTGTTGTGTAAATGTTTAGGAAACACCTTACCTTGTAAAGGTGTGTGTGTGTGTGGAGACGACCTCCTGAAATATGGATTCTCACTCTGTATTGAACTTGAATTAACAGACTGACAGTGAAGATGATTTCTGCCAAGATTTTGTTGGCCACTGTTACTTGTAGTACTTAATAATTCTATAAAATTATTTAAATTCTCACAACTATAAAAAGTATCGATAGATGATATTTCACTTTTAAATATTTACTGCGATATATTCTAGGGAAAATACTTTTGAAGTTTAGCAAATATGGAAATATTTCAGAAATCATTTACTTAGTGTTGTCAGGAACAAGTTTATAGGCAAACATATCTTTAAAATTATTTAGAATATTCAAATAAGGCAATAAATAACAGGAACACTGAAGAATTTATGAAATCCGTTAATGATTTTCTTAAAGACGTCGTCAATACTTTACTCACCTTAGCAATAAAAAATATTCTTCTATAGGTAGTTGTTTGATGAAACAAAACAGAACTTTTATCAGAGATCCTACAACGAAATTATTCTTCCCTACTGTAATGCCAAGAACGTTTAACTTGTATTATTGGTTTAAGTGCGTTGAACATTGCAGAACGTCTGGCCGATCTTGTTTTATAAACCCCCAGTGCAATATCACTTATGACTCAATTCCCGTGAAGAGGATTTGCACTGAGTCTAGTCAAGCTATAATGTATTAGACTGATAAATCAGATTGACTTATCAGTAAAACTCATCATGCAGTCCAGTAGAGTGAAACCTCTGGTTACGAACGCTTCCGAACACGAGCAGATCGGTTCGCGACCAAAAAATTTGCCAAATTTTAGCATCTGGTCATGAACATATAATCGGGTGACGAACAAACACAGCCGCGCTGTGAGGGGAAAGTTCGACAGATAGGAGTAGCGAGCGAGTATACGGTGACAATAGTTTAATTGCCAGTCTGCTTGTTAAGGTAGGGTCAGTGTCTAGGTCCCGCTACCCCCCTTCCTTTTAGGTGATGTGTGGGGATAATCACATGACTCACAGTTCCCAACACAACTGTAAGTAAAAGCCTCTGCTCCTGTTTTTAATGGATATATTGGTTAAAAGCTTCACTTTTAACTAATTGTGAAAACTTAGTTCATAATGCCCTGACTTTCATTTAAATCCTCACCAGTCTTTTTAATACTTTACTTATCATGGAGAGTGATTTCTCAAGCAGTGGTTAACGTTTGTCTCTTTCTAGCTTGGAATGTCAGCTTGGGTCATCTGGCAACCACAGAAACAGTGCTGAAGGAGATGAACTACACACGAGTTCTGGGACGTCACTTTTTATCTACATACCTGAGGAGTGTAGCCAACCCCAGGAAACTGCCTCTCATCTTTGCAGTGGTGAAGGACCTGCGTTCCTATCATCTTGACGGATTATTCAAGGCTGGAGACACTGTGACGAACTAGTCGTTGGGTTGTCACTCAACAGCTGCGACCCCCCCCCCCCACCACATCAACAGCAACGGCTACAATTTCTACAAGGCGCAATATCAACATCAACCAGACACCACAGTCTAACTGTACATATTAGCATTGAATTCAAATGTCATTTTTTTTTAATCTTTCATCTTTCACGTAGGATATAAATTCATATTAATATGTTTTTTATATTTTCAGTTATAACAATAAAGTGTTTATATATGTATGTTATTATTCTTTTTCTATTCATTAATTTTCCTAAGGAGGAGCCAGCTTTGGTAATACCTATTTAAGATCTTACAATGCTGAGTAAGCCTTCACACGCGCCAATTTTCACATTCCACGTCATTTTTTTCGCACGCGCCAATTTTTCCCATTTCCTGTTGTTTGTGTACAGCTCGCCGTGCAGTCTCAGTCAGACGTGCGTTCATACGATGTGAGCTCGTGTTGTATTTCTTGTGTTTTTGAATTCATTTTGCAATTAACCATGGCCTCTTAGCAAGTGAATAGTGGTAATGTGGGTAAAAAAAGAGGTTTGAAGAAAACTGAAATAGAAGTGAAGAAGGAAATTATTGAAAATTATGAGCGTGGTGTGCGTGTTACAGATCTTGCTGCGGAGTTCAAGAAGTCGAAGTCTACGATCTCGACTATTCTGAAGCAGAGAGCGGCTATTAAAGCAGCTAATGTTGCAATGGGAGTTACGATATCAACTAAGTAGAGGCCTCAAGTTCTGGAAGAGGTGGAGAAACAGTCGCTAGTGTTGTTGAACGAGAAACAACTAGCAGGTGATAAAGTAAGCCAAGCGATCATGTGTAAGAAAGCCAGGAAAATACACAGTGATTTGCCGCAGAAATGTGATGAATTTAAAGTCAGTAGGGAATGGTTTGAAAATTTTCGTAAGAGAAGTTGCATTCATAGTGTGGTAAGGTATTGAGAGGCTACTAGTTCTGACGCTGCTGCTGCGGAAGCCTTCGCGAAAGATTTCGCTGTATTCGTAAAGGCGAAAGGATACGTTCTGCAACAAGTGTTTAATTGCGACGAGGCCGGGTTGCTTTGGAAGAAGATGCCACGGAGAAGATGGCTATGCTCGGCCACAAGCCAATGAGGGAGAGATTAACCCTTTTGCTGTGCGCGAACCCAAGTCACGATCTAAAAATCAAACCGTTAGTTATCTACTAGGTTGAGAATCCTAGTGCAGTGTTAGCTTTCTCTATTGTTCAATGTTTTCTCAGTGTTATTCAAGGTTTATACATTTAGTTTGCTATTAAAAAAACAATATTTACTTATATTTCGTTGGGGTCTGGAATGGATTAATCATATTGACATACAATCCAATGGTAAAATTAGGTTCAGGTCACAACTAAATCTGGTCGAGACCAGAGTTTTGAAAGGACTTATAGTCGTTACCAGAAGTTCCACTGTACTGTAATTTGAAGACCCATGGCCCCCAAAAATTTGTATAAATAGTTTGGAAAACCGACAAGTTGATCAATGAGAGATTTATGCAATAGTTGGGTGTCTTTCTTCTGGAAAAGTTTCTCCAGTCTATGGCTTCTTCAGGTCCAGGTCCTGAACACCCCCGACCCCCCGACCCCCCGACCCCCCGACCCCCCGATGAGTGTCGCATTCATCAATTACGGTGTGATGAGTGTCGCATTCATCACTTACGGTGTGATAAGTGTCGCATTCATCACTTACGGTGTGATAAGTGTCGCATTCATCACTTACGGTGTGATGAGTGTCGCATTCATCACTTACGGTGTGATGAGTGTCGCATTCATCACTTACGATGTGATGGGTGTCGCACTCATCACTTACGGTGTGATGAGTGTCGCATTCATCACTTACGGTGTGATGAGTGTCGCATTCATCACTTACGGTGTGATGAGTGTCGTTTTCACACTTACGGTGTGATGAGTGTCGCATTCATCACTTACGGTGTGATAAGTGTCGCATTCATCACTTACGGTGTGATGAGTGTCGTTTTCACACTTACGGTGTGATGAGTGTCGCATTCATCACTTACGGTGTGATAAGTGTCGCATTCATCACTTACGGTGTGATGAGTGTCGCATTCATCACTTACGGTGTGATGAGTGTCGCATTCATCACTTACGGTGTGATGAGTGTCGTTTTCATCACTTACGATGTGATGAGTGTCGCATTCATCACTTACGGTGTGATGAGTGTCGCATTCATCACTTACGGTGTGATGAGTGTCGCATTCATCACTTACGGAGTGATGAGTGTCGCATTCATCACTTACGGTGTGATGAGTGTCGCATTCATCACTTACGGTGTGATGAGTGTCCTATTCATCACTTGCATTAAAACACACTTGAAAAAAAATACGAAAGGAGTTATATAATCGCAGAAGAGAGGTCAAACCCGACTGGGTGAAACAACTCCTGGGATATGGCATGTAGTCACGTGTCATTCGAAGTGAACGAGAGCAGCTCTAACTCCCTGGATCAAGAGTTCTCCACCAGCTATAAGGTACTGCATCTTGAAGAGATGAAAAAGTGAGACTCGGGAGAGAGTGAACAAGAAAGAGATCAGTCTCACCTGCGTCACCAATTTACTAATGTACTTCTGAAGCCTCCAGGGAAGACCAGGAGGAGGAGGAACCGGGGCAAGAGTGAGGATGACGATGACAGAGACAAGAAGGATGAAAAACAGGAGTAGCAGGAGGGGCTGGAGCACGGGGAGGAGGGGAAGGAGAAGAGGCAGAAACAGGAGGAAGAGAAGGAAGAGGAAGATTAGGTGTAAGAGGAGGAGGGGGACATGGAGCAGAAGTTGCAGAAATAGGAAGAAAAGGAGGAGAAACAGGAGAAGTAGCAGAGGAGGTAAAGAGAAAGAGAATGAGAAGAAAACGACGAGGAAACAGATAAGGAGGAGGATTAGCATTAGGAAGAGTAGCATTAGGAGGAAGAGGACAAGAAGATAGACAAAAGGAAGGGGGTACAAAACTAGTTGCAGAGGTGAGGAAGTGAAGGAAGAAGAAATGGAAGAAAAAGAGGACAAGGAAGAGAAAAATATGAACTCAAAAACGAAGAGTAGAAGGACGAGGTTGACTAGGAAGAGGAGGAGGAGGACGAGGAGGAGGAGAACTACCAGGAGGAGGAGGACTACGAGGAGTACCAGGAGGAGGAGGAGGACTACCAGGAGTAGGAGGAGGAGGAGGACTACCAGGAGTAGGAGGAGGAGGAGGACTACCAGCAGGAAGAGGGGAAGGAGGACTACCATGGGTAGGAGGAGGAGGAGGAGGACTACCATGAGAAGGAGGAAAAGGAAGACTACCAGGAGTAGGAGGAGGAGGAGGAGGACTGCGAGAAGTAGGAGGAGCATGGAGGACTACCAGGAGGAGGAGGAGGAGGAGAAGAAGGACTACCAGGAGGTGGAGGAGGAGGAGGACTACCAGAAGGAGGAGGACTACCAGAAGGAGGAGGAGGAGAAGGACTACCAGGAGGAAGAGAAGGAAGACTACCAGGAGTAGGAGGAGGAGGAGGACTGCGAGAAGTAGGAGGAGCATGGAGGACTACCAGGAGGAGGAGAAGAAGGACTACCAGGAGGAGGAGGAGGACTACCAGGAGGAGGAGGAGGAGGAGGAGGAAGAGGAAGAGGACTACCAGAAGGAGGAGGAGGAGAAGGACTACCAGGAGGAAGAGGAGAAGGAGGACTACCATTGGTAGGAGGAGGAGGAGGACTGCGAGAAGTAGGAGGAGCATGGAGGACTACCAGGAGGAGGAGGAGGAGGAGGAGGAGGACTACCAGGAGGAGGAGGAGAAGAAGGACTACCAGGAGGAGGAGGAGGAGGAGGAGGAGGACTACCAGGAGGAGGAAGAGGAGGAGGAGGACTACCAGGAGGAGGAGAAGAAGGACTACCAGGAGGAGGAGGAGGACTACCAGGAGGAGGAGGAGGACTACCTGGAGGAGGAGTAGGACTACCAGAAGGAGGAGGAGGACTACCAGGAGGAGGAGGAGGATGACTACCAGAAGGAGGAGGAGGACTACCAGGAGGAGGAGGACTACCAGGAGGAGGAGGAGGAGGAGGAGGAGGAGGAGGACTACCAGGAGGAGGAGGAGGAGGAGGACTACCAGGAGGAGGAGGAGGAGGACTACCCGGAGGAGGAGGAGGAGGAGGAGGAGGAGGAGGAGGACTACCAGAAGGAGGAGGAGGACTACCAGGAGGAGGAGGACTACCAGGAGGAGGAGGAGGAGGAGGAGGAGGAGGAGGAGGAGGACTACCAGGAGGAGGAGGAGGAGGAGGAGGAGGAGGAGGACTACCAGGAGGAGGAGGAGGAGGAGGAGGAGGACTGCCAGGAGGAGGAGGAGGAGGAAGGACTACCAGAAAGAGGAGGAGGAGGACTACCAGAAAGAGGAGGAGGAGGACTACCAGAAAGAGGAGGAGGAGGACTACCAGGAGGAGGAGGAGGAGGAGGACTTCCAGGAGGAGGAGGAGGAGGACTACCAGAAAGAGGAGGAGGAGGACTACCAGAAAGAGGAGGAGGAGGACTACCAGAAAGAGGAGGAGGAGGACTACCAGAAAGAGGAGGAGGAGGACTACCAGGAGGAGGAGGAGGAGGAGGACTACCAGGAGGAGGAGGAGGAGGAGGACTACCAGGAGGAGGAGGAGGAGGACTACCAGAAAGAGGAGGAGGAGGACTACCAGAAAGAGGAGGAGGAGGACTACCAGGAGGAGGAGGAGGAGGAGGACTACCAGGAGGAGGAGGAGGAGGAGGACTACCAGGAGGAGGAGGAGGAGGACTACCAGAAAGAGGAGGAGGAGGACTACCAGAAAGAGGAGGAGGAGGACTACCAGAAAGAGGAGGAAGAGGAGGACTACCAGGAGGAGGAGGAGGAGGAGGAGGAGGAGGAGGAAGAAGAAGACGAAAAGAAAGATCGAAAAGTGTAGGAAGAAAAATGAGAAGAGCAGAAGGAAGATGAAGTTGAGGAGGATGAGGTACAGGAGTAGGAGGAAGAGGAAGAGAAATGTGAAAAGTTATAGATCATCCAGGATGGCCACTTCTCTAGGACGGCCACTTCTCTAGGATGGCCACTACTCTAGGACGGCCACTACTCTAGGACGGCCACTACTCTAGGATAACTACTACTCTAGGACTGCCACTACTCTAGGACTGCCGCTACTCTAGGACGGCCACTGCACTAGGATGGCCACTACTCTAGGACGGCCACTACTCTAGGATGGCCACTACTCTAGGACGGCCACTACTCTAGAACGGCCACTAGAGGATGGCCACTATAGGATGGCCACTACAATAGGATGGCCACTACTTTAGGATGGCCACTATAGGATGGCCACTACTCTAGGATGGCCACTGTAGGACTGCCACTACTCTAGGATGGCCACTACTCTAGGACGGCCACTACTCTAGGACTGCCACTACTCTAGGACGGCCACTACTCTAGGGTGGTCACAACTCTTGGACGGCAACTATAGGATGTCCACTACTCGAGGATAGCTACTACTCTAGGATGGCCTCTATTCTGGGATGGCCACTACTCTAGGATGGTCACTACTCTAGGGCGGCCACTTGTCTAAGACGGCCACTACTCCTGGACAGCTACTACTCAAGGGTGGTCACTAATCTAGGGCTACCACTACTCTAGGACGGCCACTACTCAAGGACGGCCACTACTCTAGGACGACCAATACTCTTGGATGGTCACTGTTTTAGGACGGCCACTACTCTTGGGCTGCCACTACTCTAGGGCGGCCACTCCTCTAGGACGGCCACTACTCTACGTTGGTCACTACTCTATAATGGTCACTACCATTACTGTAGGACGGCCACTACTCTAGAACTGCCACTACTCTAGGATGGCCACTGTTCTAGGACTGCCACTACTCTAGGGCGGCCACTACTCTAGGACTACCACTACACTAGGACGGCCACTACTCTAGGACTACCACTACTCTAGGACGGCCACTACTCTAGCATTGCCGCTACTTTAGGGTGGCTACTACTGTAGGATGGTCATTACTATAGGACGGCTACTACGCTAGGGCTGCCACTACTCTAGGACGGCCACTGTTCTAGGACTGCCACTACTCTAGGGCGGTCACTACTCTAGGACTGCCACTACTCTAGGACGGCCACTACTCTAGCATTGCCGCTACTCTAGGGTGGCTACTACTGTAGGATGGTCATTACTCTAGGACTGCCACTACTCTTGGGCTGCCACTACTCTAGGGCGGCCACTCCTCTAGGACGGCCACTACTCTACGTTGGTCACTACTCTATAATGGTCACTACTCTAGGGCGGCCACTAGTCTAAGACGGCCACTACTCCTGGACAGCCACTACTCAAGGGTGGTCACTAGTCTAGGGCTACCATCACTCTAGGACGGCCACTACTCTAGAACGACCACTGCTCTTGGATGGTCACTGTTCTAGGACGGCAACTACTCTAGGACTACCATTACTGTAGGACGGCCACTACTCTAGAACTGCCACTACTCTAGGATGGCTATTACTCTAGGATGGTCACTACTATAGGACGGCCACTACGCTAATGCTACCACTACTCTAGGACGGCCACTGTTCTAGGACTGCCACTACTCTAGGGAGGTCACTACTCTAGGACTACCACTACTCTAGGACGGTCACTACTCTTGCACTGCCGCTACTCTAGGGTGGCTACTACTGTAGGATGGTCATTACTCTAGGACGGCCACTACTCTTGGGCTGCCACTACTCTAGGACTGCCACTACTCTAGGATTCTCACTACTCTACAGCTGCCACTTCTCTAGGGTGGCGACCACTCTAGGATGGCCACTATTCTTGGACGGCCACTACTCTAGGACAGCTACTACTCTAGGATAGCCACTATTCTAGGATTGCCACTACTCTAGAATTTCCACTACTCTAGGATGGCCACTACTCTAGGACGGCCTCTACTCTAGGATGGCCACCACTTTAGGGCGGTCACTACTCTAGGACGGCCACTACTCTAGGACGGCCTTTAATCTAGGATGGCCACTTCTCTAGGACGACCACTACTCTAGGATGGTCACCACTCTAGGATGTCCACTACTCTAGAATGGCGACCACTCTAGGCTGGCGACTACTTTAGGATGACGACTCTTGGATTGCGACCTCTCTATGATGGCCACTACTCTATGATGTCCACTACTCTAGGATAGCCACACTACTCTAGGATGGGCACTCTAGGATGGCTGCTATAGGACTGCTACCACTCTAGGATGGCCACTCTAGGATGGCTACTACTTTAGGAAAGCCACCACTCTTGAATGGCAACCATTCTAAGACGGCCACTACTCTAGGAAGGTCACTACTTTAGGATGGCCTCTACTCTAGAATGGCCACTACTCTAGGATGGCCACTACTCTAGGATGGCCATCACTCTAGGTGGTTATACACAGCACCGGTGGCCAGTGATGGTTGGACGACCAATCAAAATTAATACTTATGTAACGTCTGCCTTCGGTAACTTGTGTAACCTCTGTCCTCGGGAACCTGTGTAACATGTCCTCGGAAACCTATGTAGCCTCTGTCCTTGGTAACCATTGCAACCTCTTGTTACAAAAAACGCGATTCTAAAAGCTTAGAGATCTCCAGTGAATACTAGAAAGGACTGCCCTTCTAGCATCCAGCCTGTTACTGGGTTTTCGTAACAAGTAGTCAGTATCCTTGTCCAATTATCCATAAGAATTCTGTATTATTCAATAGTGCTTTAGGATTACAACTGGTAGGCTACTAACTAGAGAAATTAAAATTTTAATAAATTTATTAAGTCTATAAGTTGTCTAGAGGTATATTATCAAATTAAATTAAATTACAGCAATCAAAATAAAATCAATCTCTCGAGTTCAATATTATTGTGCTGAAAGCACATATCACATTTATAATTCTCAAGTACCGTCAGGTACATTAACATTTAATAAGATATTACAAATATGTACAAGTGTGTGTATGCGTGTAAGTGCTCTTAAGTAGTTAGCTATGTCTCAAGACTCGAATAAGACTTAAACAAGTGACTGACAAAGTCCTCAAATAAACTAACTTCTTGACCGACTGGCAACCCGAACAGTCTGCTTGAACAACAAAGAATGCTAAGCCCAATAGCAATGCAATATCAAGCGACTGCGACACAGAATCAGGAACAGGAGAAAATATAACGACACTAAGTAGGGACCATCTGCAGATCCTCCACAAAAGTTACAAAACTCCCATATTACTGAATCTATGTTCAGCATAGGAAAAACTCGACTGTGACAATACACAGAAACCAGTACAAAATTAGGTCAGAAGCTATAGCTAAGGACCTGAGATGTTCAGAGTGTCTATGTGACACACAACCTCAGTACAACGTCGAAAATCACAAAGTCTATACAATGTTCTGAGAACAAAGTTCTACAGAACTAACAAGAATAATGAGACAGACAATCTGTCCAACCACCAAGCGAGTCTCCAGCAGACTGACTACTTCACGAGAGGTGAGGACACCCCCCCCTCGATCACGTGATAGCTACGTGGACAACTGCAGCTCAGAAGCCGGCAGTATAACGAGCGACAAGCGATAATTACAGTAGTTTGACAATCAAGACTAACTGAGCACATTTTATATACATCCTAACAACATAAGCTAAGTCAAATAACAATATAAGGCAATACATTTGCGATTTAGCTATTATCGCAAATATAAGCAATATAAAATTAAATGAAAAGGTAATATACATTACATATATACATAATAATCATTGTAACCCATTCAGGGGTTGCAACACCTCTCTTCTCGGTAACCTATGTAACCTCTGTCCTCGGTAACCTTTGTAACCTCTGTCCTCGGTAACCTTTGTAACCTCTGTCCTCATTAACCTATGTAACCTCTGTCCTCGGTAACCTCTCTGAGTGGTTTATCATGAGTCTGCCGTCTGTTAGTGTGTCAGTGTCGTCTCGGGCGTCAGTTTCGTCTCTCAGTGTGTCAGTCAGTGTCTTCTCTTAGTATGTTAGTCACTGCTCTCTCTCTCAATTTCAGCCACCGCTGTCTCTCATTGTCAGCCAGTGCCGTCTCTCAGTGTCAGTCAGTGCTTTCTCTTAGTGTCAGTCAATGCCTTTTCAGTGTAAGTCAGTGCCTTCTAACCGTCAGTCGGTGCCTCTCCCAGTGTCAGTCAGTGATTTCCCTGCTTCAGTCAGTGCCTTCCCTCATAGTGTCAGCCAGTGCCATCCCTCATAGTGTCAGTCAGACCAGTAATGCTAGACCTCGTATTCACCTTGAGCAGTTCAGACATAGAAGATATCACACACGAGAAGCTTCTAGACCTCGAGTTTCGAATACATGCTGCAGTTAACAATGGAGAGTGAAGCAGCACGAGATGGATGGAAGAAGCCAAACCTCCAAAAAGGGGACTTACACAAGTATGAGAAATTCCTACATGAGGTGCAGTGGGTAAGCAAGCTTGAGGGGAAAGAAAGTAAATGAAATGATTTAACATGTGACCACAGAGTGCAAGGAGGAAGTTTTCACTAATGGACAACAGAAACAACGGTCAGTACGCTGAGGTCAGTGGTCACCTGAGGTCACACCTGTCCTAAGCTCTCTGGGAGTTAGCGTGGGGTGTTACAAAGCACCATGGCTTATAGTAGTGTTTTAGAATCTCAGGTTAAAGTGTTGAAGTAGGAGGTTCTACTCCCTCAGGAGGAAAATAGGTGGCTGAAGCTTTGCCTAGATGAGATTGGGAGTGAGTGTGAGAAGAATTTAGCTGGTAAGGAGGAAATGGCCACTAGCAGTGATTGTGGCAGCCGCTTTAAGGTAAGGAGGAAATGGCCACTAGCAGTGATTGTGGCAGCCGCTTTAAGTGGCAAGTGGTTCACAGTTCAGGAAGAAGGAAAATAAGGAGCGTTAACAGAGAAGATGTGAAGGTAGGAAATCGATTCTCTGTTCTCCAGGACGAGTGCACTTCAGTGGTTAGTAAGGTTGAAGGTACCACTGATTCCCCTGCTAATCAAGGTAAGAATATTTTAATAGTAGGACATTCTCAGGTAAGATATATGGACAGTGCTTTTTGTAACAGAGAAAGGTCACACAGAGGGTGTGCCTTCCTGCTGCTGGTGTTGGTGACATAGTCAGCAGGTTAGATAATGGTAGATAAGACACATAGGCAACATTTAGGCAACTTTATTCCGAAACGTTTCGCCTACACAGTAGGCTTCTTCAGTCGAGTACAGAAAGCAGGCAGGAGCAGTAGAGATGTGAAGACAATGTAATCAGTCCATCACTCTTGAAGTCGTAGATTTGAGGTTGTCAGTCCCTCAGCCTGGAGAAGTTCTGTTCCAAAGTCTGGAACTAACTGAAGATCAAGCGACAGTGTTGAGACTTAAATACTGTCGGAAGGAGAGGTGCAGAGTAGTAGTAGTGAGAATGTAGCCACTGAAGAAACCTACTGTGTAGGCGAAACGTTTCGGAATAAAATTACCTAAATATTGCCTATGTGTCTTATCTACCAATCTGTTGGTATTGTATACCATTTGATAATCAGGTTGGACAATATTATGTCGGGTAATGGGAACAAGCCCATTATCTGTCTTAGTGCTGAGGGTAATGACACTGGGAAGGGTAGGAGACAGGAGCTGCTGCATAAGTACAGGCCAGCCATAGAAGTAGTTAGGTATAAGGGAGGGATCCCAGTCATATGTAGCATCTTGCCTAGAAAGGGAGTGGGCGATGAACGGATGTCTAGGGCAATTGGTATATACTGCTGGCTAGACAAGTACTGCAAGGAACTTGCAATCCCATTCATTGATAACTGGGACCTATTCTTTGGCAAATGTGATATGTATGCAAGGGATGGGGTTCATCTCTCTGAGGATGGAGAGGTTGCATTAGCCAGTTCGATTGAGAGAGTAATTGATGAATTGTTTAGGAATTTAAACTGATAGATTATAGAGGTATGGATGTTTGTGGGAAACAATCAGGCTGCAGTATTAGGGTTAAAAACAGTAATTACCGGAATACCTCAGGGATATGTTTAAAGGACAATATTCAAAATAAAGTTGCTAGTAATGGCAAATCAATTGATCAACAAACAAAGAGAGATAGTAGAGGGCAACGAGTGACTAGCTCCCTTAAGGTTTACTATACAAATAGTAGGAGTTTAAGAAATAAGACATATGAGCTAAGATTACTTGCAAATGTAGGTAATATAGATATTATTGGTATAACAGAGACCTGGTTCAACTTGAAAGATAGAGAAATGCTTTCTGAATGCAACATACAGTGTTATAAACTATTCCACACTGATAGGGTCAATAGGAAGGGTGGTGGAGTGGCGATGTAGGTAAGAGAAAATTTAAATTGTTGTCTTAGACATGATATCAGATTAGAAACATCAAACACAGAATCTGTTTGGTTACAGTTTCTCGAGGGTCGTGACAAATTAATTTTGGGTGTGATTTATAGGCCCCCAAACCTTGATAGGGAGTGCAGTAAGCTGTTATGGGACGAAATTCATAAGGCATCTAGATATGAAAATGTTGTGATAACGGGAGATCCCTTTAAGGGGCAGGTCCGAGCACAGCTGGACCTGAACGCATGTTTTTTGTGCATGTCCTCCTACTCTCCCTGCACATCTGGGATACCATTCTCTATTTCTGACCAATCAAAATCCTTCCCTGAGTCGCTCCAGCTAAGTGACGATGGCGTCTCCTTGCTTCCCATTGGTCGAGAGAGCAAGATATAAACACTTCTAGCTTGGCGTCGCCCTGACATGTTTTTTTTCGTCGAGTGCTCCTCATATACTCTTGCATTTCACCCTCTACAATGTTGGTAAGTATTGATTTGTCGGTAAGTATTGATTTGATAAATATATAAAGTCGTTGTGAAGCATAATAAGAGTGCACCATGCAAATGAAAAAAGTGCAACAAAACAGGTCCGAGCACACACTGACCCGCCACTTTAGGTGTTATTTGCAACTTCCAGTATATAAATATTTCCATAAAATTTTGTAGTGTATATATGAATTCAGTAGTGGCCTGGGTGTGTACAGAAGGTTTTATTGTCCTTCCAGATCAATCAGAAATTGTTCTATTGTGAGTCCTCCAAGGATAAGTGGAAATTTGTCTTTCTTTGGGACGAAAGTGACTCAGATCAAGACCCAGATGACCAGCAGTTGGTGGACAGTGATGATGAATACTTGCCACCAGATGCAGAGGTGTCAACAGATGAGGAGGAGGAAGCTGGGCCACCATTCATAAAGCAGAAACTGAACTAGAAGAAGAAAGGTATTAAGGTGGAGGAGTACCCTGATGAAGATGATCTTCATGATCTTGCTTCTGAAGCAGACACCCAGTGGAAGAATGATGACATAGAGAATGACCCTTTGCCTGCATACAAACATGAGAAGCCTATTGAAATTAGTTCTGCATATGATTATTTTACAGACTTTTTACTCAAGACATGATAGACTACATCACATTTCAAACTAATTTGTATGCCCGGCAAAAAAACATACATACTACTTCTCAAACAGATTCTGAGGAAATTAGTAGGTTCATAGGTATTTGTTGTATATGGGTTACACTGTACAGCCGTCCATTCAGGACTATTGGGGAAGCGCAAGTAAGGTACCTCAAGTTGCAGAAGTCATGGCATCTAAAAGGTTTAGGTTGCTTAGGCGTACGATTCATTTCAATGATAACACACAAAAGAAGGGTAATGACAGATTCCACAAAATAAGGCCTCTTTACAATGCACTAACTAAAGCTTGCTTGAAAGTTCCAGCTACACCCAAGCAGTCTGTTGATGAAGTTATGGTTGCTTTCAAGGGTAAATCAGCTGGAAACCTAAGGCAATACATCAAAAGCAAACCAGGCAAGTGGGGTCTCAAACTCTTCTGTCGTGCAAGTGAAGATGGAATCATACATGATATACTCATGTATCAAGGTAACCCATCTTTTGAGAACCATCACATAAAGCTGCCAAATGAAGAAAGTAAACTCCTAATAAGCTCCAAGATTGTTCTTGTACTTGCAAGATCTCTCAACCAAAGAAATACATCAGCAATCTATGCTGACAGTTTCTTTTCAAGTCTACCTTTGGTCAAGGTACTGATAGACAAGTTTAACTGATGCCTGTCAAACAAATGGAAAAGAACAATGTGCCAGGGGGCACTTTTGACTTCAAAAGCAATGGTGATATCCTTCTTGTAAGATGGAAGGACAACAAAGTTGTGACTCTAGTGGCAAATGTTGTGGGAGTTTATCCTCTGAGTCTTACTGAAAGATAAGACAAGGTATCAAAGACGAAAGACCACTTCGAGTGCCCTGGAATCATCAAGAACTACAATGCACACATGGGAGGTATTGACAAAAGTAACATGTTGGTGCATCTTTACAAAACACCAATGAAATAAAAACGTTGGTACATGCGGCTGTTTGCTTATGTTCTGGATCATGCTCTTGTGAATGCGTGGCTTCTTTAAAGCCGTGATTGTCGGTCACTGAAAATGCAATGCAAGACACTGATGGTATTCAGGCTTGACATCTCTGTCACTGCAAGATCCAAAGGACAAAAGTTCAACCGCACCAGCATGAGACTAACTCCACTCTTGGAGTTAGTCTCATGCTGGTCTCACCCAGTACTTCTTTGGTTGACAGTAGTGAAGAATTGTCAAACTTGGAATTCCCATCTGGATTTCGGTTCCAGTGTGCAGAAAGGCCAGATAACAGTGTGAGATTAGATAGGCAGCTAGGTCACTGGCCAGTGCTAGGTAAGCTATTTACATGCAAGTATTGCAGCAAAAAGAATAATCATGTAACATTCTCATTTTCCTGTGCCGCATGCAAAGTAAATTTACGCATCAAGAAGGATAGAAATTGCTTCATAAAGTTTCATTGCAAAAATTAGTGATATAGAATGATTGTTCTTTCTCAGGAAACTCAGGAATATTTCATTTAAAAGTTGTATCCCATTGCAATGTGTCATTGTTGATAACTAGTTCCTATTTCTATTTTTTTAATGCTTACAAAGTGTTTTGAAGCAAGTTCCATTTATGCTTTTTTATTGCCTACTTGTATAATAAATTTAAAAAAATAGTTATTTTTTTTTTAACATTTGCAACCTTACAACATTTTAAATTGTTCTACCTCTAAGAGACAGGTCCGACTTTACTCGGATTTCGCATATCTGCAATTGCTCCACACGCAACTTTTACAGCTCCATTTATATGGCCACATTGATCTTACATCGAGTGGCTCTATCCACTCATACGAAATAAATTTCAAATTCGCATTTTGGTTTGCCTTGCCCTCTGAAGGGTTTTTAGACAAATTGATTGGAACAATATGACAGGAAATCTTGAGTATAGTGACTTTCTTGATACGGATCAGGATTGCTTTTTAGAACAGTTTGTGACAGAACCAACTAGAGGAAACAATCTGCTTGACTTGGTTCTTGCCAACAAAGATTCACTAATTAATAATCTTGAGGTTAATGGTGAGCTTGGGGAAAGTGATCACAAATCACTTAGTTTCAATATATTATGGAATTACCCAGATAACTGCAATCAAATCTCTGTCCCAGATTTTTGCTTGGCCGACTTCATGGGACTGAAAAATTACCTGGGTGGGCTGAAATGGGATGTCCTGACTATGGGTCACGTAGGTGATATTGGTTGCCAAGATGACGTTTTTCAGAGCATAGTTCTAGCTGCCCAGACAACTTTTGTTCCGAGTAGGGAAATTAGATCTATCAAAAATGATCCCAAATGATGAACAATGGATTAAAACATCTCATTGTTCAAAAGAAAGGCATATATAGGCGTATCAAAAGAGGGGGGTGGGCAGTTAAGAAATCAATATTGGAATAAGAAAAGGAAAAAGAAAAGCAAAAAGGGATTATGAGGCTAAGGTCACAAGGGATTCAAAGACTAACCCAAAAGGGTTCTTTCAGGTATACAGAAGTAAGATTACGGACAATATTGGCCCACGTAAGATCACTGGTCAGATCACTGACAGTGATAAGAATATGCGTGTGAATTCTCAATACCTACTTCCTCTCAGTTTTCACCCAGGAAAATACTAGCGATATTCCTGAAATAACAGATTATGTAGAACAGTATGATAATAAACTATGCACGATAGTGGTAACTAGTAACATGGTCCTCAGACAAATAGAGAAACTAAAACCTGACAAATCCCCAGGCCCTGATGAACTGTTTGCAAGGATGTTAAAGGAATGTAAAGAGGAACTTAGCATAACTTTGGCTAATCTTTTTAACATATCACTATAAACTGGCATAGTGCCTGATAAGTGGAAAATGGCAAATGTAATACATATTTACAAGGCAGGTGACAGGTCCTTGGCTTCGAATTATAGACCAATAAGCCTTACCTCCATAGTGGGAAAATTTATGGAATCAATAATTGCCGAAGCAATTCGTAGCCATTTTGATAGGCACAGAATGTTTAATGAATCTCAATATGGTTTTACAAAGGGGCGTTCCTGTCTTACGAATCTACTAACATTTTTCACTAAGGTATTTGAGGAGGTAGATCATGGTAATGAATATGATATTGTGTATGTGGACTTCAGTAAGGCTTTCGATAGAGTTCCACATCAGAGGCTATTGAGGAAACTTAAGGCACACGGACTAGGAGGAGAAATTTTTTCCTGGGTAGAGGCATGGCTAACAAATAGGCAGCAGAGAGTTTGCATAAATGGGGAGATCTCAGAATGGTGGCACGTCAAAAGCGGTGTTCCTCAGGGGTCATTGTTGGGCCTGTTGTTGTTCACAATTTACATAAACGACATAGATGAGGGAATAAATAGCGACATAAGCAAATTTGCTGATGACACCAAAATAGGACATCCAATTCATTTTAATGAGGACACTAGAGCACTCCAGGATGATTTGAATAGACTGATGCGATGGTCGGAGAAGTGGCAAAGTTTAATATATAGACAAATGCAAAGTTTTTAATGTTGGACAGGAAAATAAGCGTGCCACATACAAATTAATAATATAGTTCTTAATAGTACTTATTGCAAAAAGGATTTATGAGTTCTGGATAGCAGTAATCTAAAACCAAGACAACAGTGCATTAGTGTTTGCAATAAAGCTAACAGAATTCTTGGCTTCATATTTAGAAGTATAAATAATAGAAGTCCTCAGGTTGTTCTTCAACTCTATATATCCTTGGTTAGGCCTCATTTAGACTATGCTGCACAGTTCTGGTCACCGTATTACAGAATGGATATAAATGCACTGGAAAATGTATAGAAGAGGATGAAATCTTCCCTATGAGGATAGACTGAGGGCCCTGAATCTGCACTCTCTCGAAAGGCTGAGAATTAGGGGATGATATTATCGAGGTGTATAAAAGGAAAACAGGAATAAATAGAGGGGATGTAAATAGAGTGCTGAAAATTTTCAGCTAAGACAGGACTCGCAGCAATGGTTTCAAGTTGGAAAAATTCAGATTCAGGAAGGATATAGGAAAGCACTGGTTTGGTAATAGAGTTGTGGATAAGTGGAACAAACTCCCGAATACAGTTATAGAGACTAAAACGTTGTGTAGTGGGTGGGTGTGAGTTGGACCTGACTAGCTTGTGTTGTTGGGTCTGGTGCCATGCTCCTTCCTTGAGTGGAGGTGACCAGAGTGGGTGGGTCATTGGGCTTATCCGGGAGGGGGGGAGACATGGACCTCCTCTGCATGGGTCAGTAGGCCTGTTGCAGTGTTGCTTCTTTCCTACATTCTTATGTTCTTAATACCAGAGTGAGCCCATGGTTTACCAAGAGGTGTGGAGAGGCGAAAGTCAAGTTTGCAAGAGCATGGAAAAAGTATGGAAAGCAAAGGACCCTGTAAAATAGGAGTTGAATCGAAGAGCATGATATGAATGTGCATGATAATGAGAGAGGCACAGCATCAACATGAGAATGACAAAGCATGAAAACCCAAATATGACCTAATGTTGTTATACAGTCATACCAGGAGGAAAGCAAAAGTCAAGGACCAAGTAATCAGGTTGAAGAAGGTCGGAGAGGATTTCACAGAGAACAACCAGGAGGTATGTGAAGAGCTCAGCTCAAGATTCAGGGAGGTGTTCACAGTGGACACAGAGAGGCTTCCAGAAAAAAGAGGTGGGAGGGTGCACCATCAAGTGCTGGACACACTGCACACAACCGAGTATGAAGTGTAGGAAATGCGGTGGGCCCAGACAATATCTCTTCTTAGGTCCAGAGAGATTAAGCAGATGCACTGTGTATGCATCTAACAAAAATCTTCAATAAATCTTTCTAAACAGGGCAACTGCCTGAAGTGTGGAAGACAGCAAATGTGATCCCGATATTCAAGAAAAGGAGACAGACAGGCTGCAATAAACTACAAACCAGTGTCCCTGACATGTATGTAAAGTTATGAAGAAGATTATCAGGAAAAGAGAGGTGGAGCACCTAGAATAGAATGGCCTAATGCTTATCACACAATTCCACACAAGAGACTGGTTGAAAAACTAAAGGAGCAGGTAGGAGTAGGAGAGAAAGTACTTCAAAGAAACAGGGAATACCTTATAGAAGGAAACATCGTGTGTTGGTCCGTGACGAAATGTCAGAGTGGGTGCATGTGTCGAATGGGGGTTCCACAAGGACCGGTCCTAGGTCCGGTGCTGTTGTATATGTGAATGATATGACGGATGAAATTGAGTCAGAGGTGTCCCTGTTTGCAGACGATGTGAAACTAATGAGAATACAAGCGGAAGAAGATAAGCCTAGAAGGGAATCTGGACAGGCTGCAAGCCTGGTTTCACAAATGGCTCCTGGAGTTTAACCCCAGCAAGTGCAAAGTTATTAATACTGGGGAAGGACAAAGGAGACCGCAGGCAGAGTTCAGCCTAAGAGGTAAAATGCTGCAAATTCACTCAAGGAAAACGATCTTGAGGTGAGCGTCATACCGAGCACATCACCTGAAGTGCACATTAACCAAATAACGAATAGCAGTTCGTCATCTATGTAAAGAGTCATTCACGACCCTGTACACCGTATACGTCACTCCCATATTGAAGTATGCAGAACCAGTATGGAACCTTCACCTGGTCAAACATGTCAAGAAATAGGAGATAGTGCAGGGGTTTGCAATGGGACTGGTCCCGGAACTGAGGGGTTTGTCCTAATAGAAGAGGTTAATGGAACTCGACCTAACAACACTGGAAGACAGGAAGGATAGAGGACACATAACAACCTATAAAATACTGAGAAGAATTGACAGGGTGGACAGGGACAGAATGTTTCAGAGATGTAACACAGCAACAAGGGGTCATAACTGAAAGATGAAGACTAGTCATAGGGATGTTAGGATATATTTCCTCAGTCACAGAGTTGTTAGGGAAGTGGAACAACTTGGAGACTGATGTAGTGAAGGCAGGATCCTTGCATAGCTTTCAGAAGGGGTATGATAAAGCTCATGGAGCAGGGAGAGAGTGGACCTTGTAGCGACCAGTAAAGAGGCGGGGCCAGGAGCTATGATTCGACCCCTGCATTATCTCAGCTCACACACTGAATAACTATTTCTTCATATTATTATTATTAGTATTAGGCATCCCCTAAAGGGGAGCATAAAGGGGTTGCTAGAAATACCAAGAGAACTCATCAGAAGCTATTATATTTCATATTTATTGAGATTAGGAGGACATTATTTGAGTACAATTAGGTGAGTACACACACACACACACACACACACACACACACACACTTCTGCATGGTTATCATCGTAGTTTTCATCAAGTGAATAACATTCTCCAGCTGACCCCCGACACTACTGCATAACTTTACAGCAGTAAGTTGCAGATGCAAATGCAAGCAAAATGTGCAACACTAATTTTATGATACGCAATAGCACAAGTGCTGCACGACAAGACGTTGCTTAAGGTTACTCTATAAGAGTGTTCATGCAATGTTTTCAGGCTGACTGGGTACTCTGAGAGAATTGCTGCTGCTGCAAGAAATTGCAAATTAATAAACTCTTGTTTCCCTATAAACTTTCCATGGAAATTGAAAAGGTGGACAGGGATAGCCTGAGAGGTTAGAAGGGAGAACTCTGGTACAACTCTGGAAGTTAAAGTCACTGATGAGCCCCCAGGGATGTTAGGAAGAATTTCTTCAGCTTCAGAGTGGTCAGGTAGAATGAACTTGTTGATGAAGTGAGGAACGCAGGCTTTATGTATAGTTTTAAGAGCAGGTACGATAAGGCTTAAGAAGCTACATGAGAGTGAATATGAAAACTGGCAAGTTAAGAGGCAGGGATAGGAGCTGAGAATCTACCTGTACTGTACTGTAGTAGGTTCACCGGTCTTGTTACGGCTCTGGTTTTTTCCAGATGGTGACCCGGCGAGAATCGACCCCTGCAACCACAAATAAATGAATACACATCTGTAAGTGCTCTCTGTCTGTCTCTCTCTCTCTCTCTCTCTCTCTCTCTCTCTCTCTCTCTCTCTCTCTCTCTCTCTCTCTCTCTCTCTCTCTCTCTCTCTCTCTCTCTCTCTCTCTCGCTCACGCACACATGAATTACATGATAGTTCAGTTTACAATAAGAAGCTGTTTGGAACATACACAGAAGACTTGCTATTACTAAGCTTGAACATATGTTAAACTCGTAAAGTTTTCTTATTGTCTGGCAGCGTCAACAAAGTCTGTGTGAAAACACAGCCGTAACAATGTTGTGTGACCCTAGAGCCTCACACACCACAACAACACCTGAAAACATTCTCAAGTGGCAGTTTGGAAAGGATTTGACTGTGACATCTGTGTCCTTGTGTGTGTGTGTGTGTGTGTGTTTGTACTCTCCTAGTTGTACTCAGTTGTGGTTACAGAGGTCGAGTCACAGCTCTTGGTCCAGCCTCTTCAGAGGTCGCTCTACTAGGTCACTCATCCTCCTCCTTGAGCTTTATCATACCTCTTCTTAAAGATACGTATGGATCATGCCTCCACTACATTACTTCACAGAAAATTCCACTTCCTGACAACTCTGTGACTGAAGAAATACTACTTAACTTCCCTGTGATTCATCTAAGTCTTCAACTTCCAACTGTGACCCCTTGTTGCTGTGTCCCATCTCTTGAACGTCCTGTCTCTGTCCCCTTTGTCAATTCCTCTCAGTATTTTTTATGTCGTTATCATATCCCCCCATCTCTCCTGGCCTCCAGTGTCGTCAAGTCTATTTCCCTTAACCTCTCCTCGCAGGACATGCCCCTTAACTCCGGGATTAGTCTTGTTGCAAACCTTTGCACTTTCTCTAATTTCCTTATGTGCTTTGCTAGGTGTGGGTTCCAAACTGCTGCTGCATACTCTAGTATGGGCCTAACATACACGGTGTACAGGGTTCTGAACGACTCCTTATTGAGATATCGGAAAACTATTCTTAGGTTTGCTAGGGGTCCATATGTTGCAGCGGTTATTTGGTTGATGTGCACCAACCCAATTTTCAATGCTACCCAAGAAATAAGCTCTGATAACTCCATCCACTCATTTGCAAGTCCCACTCAAATCCAACCCCTCTCACTCATATATTTATCCAACCTAAATTTTAAACTACCCGAAGTCCTTGTCTCAATAACCCAACTATTTCCAAACCAATACTTTCCTATGTCCTTTCTAAATCTAAACTTGTCTAATTTAAATCCATTACTGCGGGTTCTCTCTTGGAAACATCCTCAAGACCTTATTTATGGCTCCTTTATTAATACCTATCTTCCACTTATACACTTCGATCAGGTCTCCCCTCATTCTTCGTCTAACAAGAGAATGTAATTTAAGAGTCTTCAATCTTTCTTCATAAGGAAGATTTCTAATGCTATGTATTAAATTAGTCATTCTACGCTGAATGTTTTCTAACGAATTTACATCCATTCTGTAATATGGAGACCAGAACTGAGCTGCATAATCTAGGTGAGGCCTTACTAATGATGTATAAAGCTGCAGTATGACCTCTGGACTTCTGTTGCTTACACTTCTTGATATAAATCCCAGTAATCTATTTGCCTTATTACGTACGCTTAGGCATTGCTGTCTTGGTTTAAGGTTGCTGCTTACCATAACCCCCAATCTGTATGGTTAAGTTCTACATTATTTAACTTATAAGTGCTAGGGTTATGGACACTCCCGAGCTTCAGAACCTTGCATTTATCTACAGTGAACTGCATCTGCCACTTTTCTGATCAAGAATAGAGTTTGTCTAAATCCTCCTGAAGTTCCCTAACATCTACGTTTGAATTAATTATCCTACCTATCTTTGTGTCATCGGCGAATTTGCTCATATCACTAGTAATACCCTCATCAAGGTCATTGATATATATTATAAAAAACAACGGGTCTAAGACTGATCCCTGTGGTACGCCACTTGTTACAGATCCCCACTCGGATTGAACCCCATTTAAGCATACTCTCTGCTTCCTGTTAGTGAGCCATGACTCGATCCATGACAGCACTTTTCCCCCAATGCCATGAGCTGCCACTTTTTTTAACAGTCTTTGGTGCGGTACTCTGTCAAAAGCCTTACTAAAATCTAAATAAACAATATCGTATTCTTTATCATGATCAACGGCCTCAAAAGCTTTACTGAAGAAGGTCAATAAATTAGTTAGGCAGGAACGGCCCCTCGTGAATCCATGCTGAGTATCATTAATCATGCTGGGCTTATTCAGATGGCATCTTATATTATCAGCTATAATTGACTCTAGTAATTTACCTACAATTGAGGTTAGGCTTGTTGGGCGGTAATTTGACGGTAACGACTTGTCCTCTGCTTTAAAAGTAGGAATTACATTATCCATCTTCCACATATCAGACACTACACCTGTTTGAAGAGAAATATTAAAAATATTAGTCAATGGTTCACAAAGTTCCATTTTATACTCTTTAAGAACCCTTGAAAAAAGTTCATCAGGGACCGGGGATTTATTTTGCTTTAACCGGTCTATTTGTTTGATAACCAATTCGGTAGTGACTGTGATATTGCATAATTTATCATCATCAGGCCCACTATAAATATTAATTACTGGGATATTGTTAGTGTCTTCCTGAGTGAAAATCGAGAGAAAATAATTATTAAGAATAGAGCACATTTCATTCTCCTTGTCAGTGAGATGCCCAGAGTTATTTTTAAGGGGACCTATCTTATCTCTAACTTTTGTTCTATAAACCTGGAAAGTGCACCTGGGATTCTACAGCATAGTGCAAGGTGGGGGCTGTAAGTGTGGATTGTGGGTTGTGTTGTGATAGCATGTTTGGTTGTGAAGTTCTGGGGATGGTTTTGTGTGTGCTTGCTCTTGTTGCTCTGTCCTGCTCTGGTTGCCCTCTGCTGACCCGGTCCTTGTCTCTCTTACTAGCATCTTTTGTTACTGTGCCCTCTCCCTGAGCTGCTGTAGTTCTGTTCTTGTTCTCTTGTGGTCTAGGAACACCCTCTTGTATGTTAATGATTCCTTCAGCCGTGGTTTCTCTTGCAGGATCCTGTTCCACACCGTTTTTGTCTTTAAAATCAGTTTGACCAGTCGATTTCTCCCCTTCAAGTTCCTCCCTATTCTTTGAAAATTTACTGTCTCAGTCATGCTCTCCTCACTTATTTCTTTGATAATGTTTTCAGTCTTCTGTTTTTCATTCTGCATCATTCAGTGTGTGTCCTCCCACTGCTCTCCTGAAGACCTTGAATAAACACCGACTTCTCACTCTCCTCCTCCGATTGCCTTTCCGTCTGTGTCTCTGGGTCTCATTTTTACATGGCCATTCTCTCCCTTATTTTTTCCTGTAACTCTTGGTGGTATGGTCGTTTCTCTGCATGGGACTTAGCACCTTCTCCCCCCTCACTTGCTGCTGTCCCTGCTCGCAACACTTCTCCCTCTTCATTCCTCATCCCTGCTTGGTGGTCTGACAGGGCCATAGCATAAGTCATGTCTCCCTCTCCACTGGGTTCCTCGTTCAGTAGAGGTGTACTTGCTTCAGATGCCATGTTTCTCCTGGGCAATAGCCCTGTAACTCACTTTATCTTATTTACCTCATATTCTAGAGCCCATATCCTGGCTTGCGACTCCCATTTCTTCATCCTTGCCTCCATCCTTTTCTCCATTTTCACAGAAAGCTCACTTAGCTTGCTCTCCCACTTTTTTTTCCATCCTTTTACATTGCTCTTCCATCCATTCTTCCTTAGCAGGGCCATCTTCCTAGGTTCCCTCTGAGCCCTCAATTTTTTTAATGCGTTAGGTGTTGTAATGTGTGTGTGTGCGCTGTTTGTGTGTGGGGGGGGGAGTTGTAAGGGGGATAGAGGGAGGGAGGGGGACACAATAATGGAGAGGTGGCAAGTGGGAAAGGGGGAAGAGGGAGAGAAAGGGGTAGAGAGAGGGAAGGAGGAGAGAAAAGTGAGAGGGGAGGGAATGGGGGGAAGGGAGAGGAAGTGAAAGGATCGAGAGAGAGGAAAAGGATAGGGGGAGAGAGAGGAAGAGGGAGACAATAAGAGAGTAAGAGAGTGGGAAAATGAGACAGTACGAGAGTGTGAGAGTGGGAGAAAGTGTGTGTGAGTGTGTGTGTGTGTGTGTGTGTGTGTGTGTGTGTGTGTGTGTGTGTGTGTGTGTGTGTGTGTGTGTGTGTGTGTGTGTGTGTGTGTGCGTTCTCGCCTATTGTACTCACTTATTTTTGGTTGCAGGGGTTGATTCACAGTTCCTGTGCCAGCTGTTCGCTAGTCCTCTCTCCCAGCTCCACGAGCCATGTCGTACCATTGTATCTCTTCCTAAGGCTATGGATGGATTCTATTTCTTCATTCTCCAAATTATTAAACTTTTGACGGCTCTAAAACTTTGAAGAAATACTTAATAACATCCACATGACTCATTCGAGATTTAAACTTTCAGTTGTGTACCCTTGTTTCTGTGTCCCATATTTGAAACATCCTGTCCCTTTCCAACTTATCAATTCCTCTCAGTATTTTATACGTCGTTATCATGTCCCCCTATCCCTCCTGTCCTCCAGTGTCGTCAGACCTAGTTCCCTTAACCTCTCCTCGTAGGACATACTCCTTAGCTTTGGGAATAGTCTTGCGGCAAACTTTTACTCTTTCTCCAATTTCCTCCCGTGTTTGGCCGGGTGTGGGTTCCATACTGGTACTGCATACTTTAGTATGAGCCTGACATACAAGGTGTACAGTGTATGACTCTTTACTTAGATGTCGATATGCTGTTGTCTGCCAGGCGCTCTTGTGTTGTAGTGGTTATTTGGTTGATGTGCATCTTAGGAGATGTGCTCGGTATGATGCTCATCCGAAGATCCTTTTCCTTGAGCAAGTTTTGCAGATCTGACCCCGTAGCATGTACTCTGCGGTCTTCTTTGTCCTTCCCTAAGCTTCATGACTTTACATTTGGTGGGGGTTGAACTCCAGGAGCCAGCCATTTGTCAACCCAGGCTTGCAACCTGTCCATATCCATTGGCAGGTTTACCTGCTCCTGGTCCACTTGTATTCTTCTCATTAGTTGCACATCGTCTGCGAACAGGGACACCTCTAAATCTATCCCTTCCGTCATGTCATTCATATATACAAGAAACACAAACGTGCCTAGAACTAACCCTTGTGAAACTCCATACGACACATGCACCCACTCTAACTCTTCGTCAAGCACCAACAAAAGTTGTTTTCTTCTTGCCAGTTATTCCCTTATCCATTTCAGTACTTTCCTTGCTAGTTGTGCTTGCTCCTCTAGCTTTTCAACGAGTTTCTTGTGTAGTACCATGTTGAAAACCTTTTTACATCTATTAGGTTGTCGTAGAACTCAAGTACGTTTGCGACACAGGATTTCTCTTTCCTTCCCTGTGTGTGTGTGTGTGTGTACTCACCTAATTGTACTCACCTAATTGTGGTTGCAGGGGTCGAGACTCAGCTCCTGGCCCCGCCTCTTCACTGATCGCTACTGGATCCTCTCTCTCTCTCTGCTTCCTGAGCTTTGTCATACCTCTTCTTAAAACTATGTATGGTTCCTGCCTCCACTACTTCACTTGCTAGGCTATTCCACTTGCTGACAACTCTATGACTGAAGAAATACTTCCTAACGTCCCTGTGACTCGTCTGAGTCTTCAGCTTCCAGTTGTGACCCCTTGTCCCTGTGTCCCCTCTCTGGAACATCCTATCTCTGTCCACCTTGTCTATTCCCCGCAGTATCTTGTATGTCGTTATCATGTCTCCCCTGACCCTTCTGTCCTCCAATGTCGTCAGTCCGATTTCCCTTAACCTTTCCTCGTACGACATTCCCTTGAGCTCTGGGACTAGCCTTGTTGCAAACCTTTGTACTTTCTCTAACTTCTTGACGTGCTTGACCAGGTGTGGGTTCCAGACTGGTGCTGCATACTCCAGTATGGGCCTAACATACACAGTGTACAGTGTCTTGAACGATTCCTTATTAAGGTATCGGAACGCTATTCTCAGGTTTGCCAGGCGCCCGTATGCTGCAGCGGTTATTTGGTTGATGTGTGCCTCCGGTGATGTGCTCGGTGTTATGGTCACCCCAAGGTCTTTCTCCCTGAGTGAGGTCTGTAGTCTTTGTCCACCTAGCCTATACTCTGTCTGCGGTCTTCTTTGCCCCTCCCCAATCTTCATGACTTTGCATTTGCCTGGATTGAATTCGAGAAGCCAGTTGCTGGACCACATGTCCAGCCTGTCCAGGTCTCTTTGCAGTCCTGCCTCATCTTCGTCCAATTTAATTCTTCTCATCAACTTCACGTCATCTGCGAACAGGGACACTTCAGAGTCTATTCCTTCCATCATGTCGTTCACATGTATCAAAAATAGCACTGGTCCTAGAACTGACCCCTGTGGGACCCCGCTCGTAACAGGCGCCCACTGTGATACCTCTTCACGTACCATGACTCGTTGCTGCCTCCCTGTCAGGTATTCCCTTATCCATTGCAGTGCCCTCCCTTTTACGTGCGCCTGATCCTCCAGCTTCTGCACTAATCTCTTGTGGGGAACTGTGTCAAAGGCCTTCCTGCAGTCTAGGAAAACGCAATCTACCCACCCCTCTCTCTCGTGTCTTACTTCTGTTACCTTGTCATAAAACTCCAGGAGGTTTGTGATACAAGATTTGCCTTCCATGAACCCATGCTGGTTTTCATTTATAATCTTGTTCCTTTCCAGGTGTTCGACCACTCTCCTCCTGATAATCTTCTCCATGACTTTGCACACAATACATGTCAGAGACACAGGTCTGTAGTTTAGTGCCTCGTTTCTGTTTCCTTTCTTAAATATGGGGACTACATTAGCTGTCTTCCATTTCTCAGGTAGTTGCCCAGTTTCAAGGGATGTGTTGAAGATTGTGGTTAGAGGCACGCACAGCATCTCTGCTCCTTCTCTAAGGACCCATGGGGAGATGTTGTCCGGTCCCATCGCCTTTGAGGTGTCAAGGTCACTTAAGAGCTTCTTCACCTCCTCCTCAGTTGTTCGTATGTCATCCAACACTTGTTGGTATATTCCCTCTTGATGTTCCCTTCTGTGCTGTCTTCCCACAGCCCTTCCTGTCTCTACTGTAAAAACTTCCTTAAATCTCCTGTTCAGCTCCTCACATACCTCCTGATCATTTCTTGTGAGTTCTCCACCTTCTGTGTGTGTGTGTGTGTGTGTGTGTGTGTGTGTGTATGTGTGTGTGTATGTGTATGTGTGTGTGTGTGTGTCTATGTGTGTGTGTAAGTGTGTGTGTGTGTGTGTGTGTGTGTGTGTGTGTGTGTGTGTGTGTGTGTGTGTATGTGTGTGTGTATGTGTGTGTGTGTATGTGTGTGTGTGTGTGTGTATGTGTGTGTGTGTGTGTGTGTGTATGTGTGTGTGTGTATGTGTGTGTGTATGTGTGTGTGTGTGTACGTGTATGTGTGTGTGTGTGCGTGTGTGTGTATGTGTGTGTCCATGTGTGTGTGTGTGTGTGTGTATGTGTG